>NW_025776998.1:0-111860 GCF_021130785.1 Homalodisca vitripennis
CATTTCAATGAAATGCTATTTTCCACTTTTAGGCAAACCAATAAAAATCTGTTTTCGAAAAAGACACGTAAAATCAAACATTCATCTCACTACTGTGAATATTATTCCCAAAGGATTTATTTGCGGTTATTTACTATTATAGAGTGTAACATACTGTATAATGTAGCAAAAATGCTTTAATATAAATTATGCACTTACATTATTGATAGTTATTAAACTGTGCCAGGGGACTATTCAGTAAGATAAGAATGTTCAAACCATCATTAATCGATATGTTACTATTTGTATATCGTTATGCCGTTAGTATAATATATGGTTTTTGGTTACAGTATGATGGGGGGGAACAATTAATCTTTCATTGGCGTCAACTTTGAATTAATGTCCTAAAAGTTCATTTTAAACAATTTCTTATAAAATGAACCTTAGTTTCCTTGTCTAAAGTTTTTTTTTATGCATAGAATTATTATGAACAGGAAACACGACTTTTCATAACATTTCACCTTCTTTTAAGTGATACAATGCAAAACATTACTGCACAATCTAATTCTCTTCTTACTAGTGGAAATGACCAAAACTAATGACATGATTAACAACCTAAGTTTGAAGTAAAACAAAACAGAGCGGTTTTGACATGCATTAAGTCAAGAACCACAAACGTTGTTACGAGAAAGTTGAGGGATTGTTGGTTATATTGTGGGCGGTCTTTTTTAGGGCACCATCAGAAAACTGATGTCCTTGGCATATCAGTGTTAAACCCTGGTTAAAGAAAAAAAAAAAAAAAAAAAAAAGCAAAAAAAAAAAAAAAAAACTGCATTATTCTGCTAATTCGAAAACACACCATAATATAATGGTGAGACATCACCTTAAGAATAAAAGAAACAATATACCAACTACAGAGTAGGACAGCCGCCGATGAGGGACACTATCTCCCCCTACTCGTATGTAGCTCGAGTAAAGAAAACTTACTTCAAACCTTATATTAATTTCTGTTTCACTAGGGGGGGGGGACGTATTAAAACTTATCTTTCATTCTTAATTTGACATAGGAAATTCTGTCGCTATTTATTAAATTACAGAATAACCAAATGCGTGGTATAAATTTGCATTTTTTCCCACAAAACAGTTTATTCTAACGTCGACTTTATTTTCTTTCCGTAAAGTGTGCCGTTGTGGTATAGGGTGAAAATCACCTGCTTGAGGTGTATTCATAGACGAGTTTGCCGATATCCCAAAACAATGACGATTATGGATGAGGAGGATAAGAATGAGATATTTCTGGCTAACGTTTTAGTACAAATAATTAATTCAATCTCTTTAATATAAAAACGTATTACATGTACTGTGTAATTCCAAAATACAAATACAAATCAATACAAATTAATAATAATTAATAAATAAGAATTTATTTTAAAACGTAGCCGTTTATATATTTTGATATATAATATTTAATTCAACTGGTGCTATTGACTCATCCTTACGGCCTCAGATCAAATTTTATACACGGGTAAGGTAACACTTTTAGATATTGTCCTATGTCCTTGATCTTAAGACCTGCAAATACACACACACATCACACTGGTGTACAATACTATATACAAACCGAATCTTATTGTTTTAAGTGTATTCTAAGGATAATTCTTCACAGATTTTGTTGCATCTGTTTCAGACTAAGTTCCAAAACCATTTAATTGAACTAGTATCAAAAAAAAAATCATAATTGTTATGCTTATCGTACAAAATTAGGAATTACTGAAAAGTTATTTGGTCCGCCAAGGTCCGGAATATCTCTCTTTCTATGAAAACTTAACATTGTGTTGGTCCACCGGGCAGGATCATTGGTTTTCTATATTTTTATCGGAAAAAAACGAATCTTCCTCACGTAACAATCTGGTATGTAGTCGGATAATCTTCATTGAAAAACTTCAATTCTCTTTTTTTAGGAGCATGAGGAAACATTGCTCGTGAACAAATTTCATATAAGGTAAGTTTCAAATTTGGAAACAAAATTGATACCGTTATATTTGAAAACTATAAGATCCACTAATTATTGAAACGCATTTTATTAAAAAACTGTTTTATATGTGAATAAATGGAAAAAACCATAAGGAGATTCTCCATTCAGATTATTGCACCATTAAATTTCGCAGCTAAATTGTGCTACATTATAAACATATACAATTCATTACAGATATATATAAATGCTTATCATACATATATTTATCATATTTTAGGCAAATTTTCCCGACTCACCCGGAAGCTGTTGGGGCAGGTAAAAACAGATGGATTGCCAGATATCTTTAAGTTCGCTTATACTTATGTTTCTCTCTCGGAACGAAGTGAGTGTAGTTTCTCGCCATGATTATATCTATCTTAAGCAGTGTATAATTACGTTATTGTAATTTTAGAGGGGCGCCTCGCGCCTTTACTTTCAGTTCACACATTCATTTCACAAAAAATTTATTGTTTATTTCCAATAACTGTAAATGGAATAAAGCGACAGCAATTGAGTTTGAAATGTTTAATACTGATCAGTCTACGTAACCAAAAAATAAGACCGGATGATTCCTTAAACATTTAATGGTAAACACAAGTCTTTTGTTACAGGAAAGCTAAGCTCCCATTAGTCCATTACAGGGTTGATTAATCAACCACAAGGAGGACTAATATACTGCTCGTCTAAAATTAGTGACTGACTACCCGTATATAGCAGTTAAAAATTTTCCTTTCCAGGAAGGTCTATAGAAACACTTTCAATTGTTAAGATGACCAATAATTAAATGTTTATTTCACAAAATTACTTGAAAACATACAAATATATTATATATAAAAATACCAAACCAAATAATGATTTAAGTCTCAAATTTTCATGATCTTCTTCGCAATAGCTCTGTGTGGTTTGCATACCTATTATTACATAAGGTGACGTTTTCCGTGTTTAAAATGAGGGCCTATTACGTATAATTTTCATGACCATAACCTACCACCAAATTTTGGGACCCCAGCAGGGAATACACTTCTGTCTGGTTTATACGTTCCAGTTAGAATCATACCTCTCACCAGGCATACCTAAAAACCGGGCTGTTGTCACTTTAAAATCTGGGACAACCTTATGGTATTTCCCAAGAGTTGGTACATCACTAACCGCAAATGTCGAGGACTTCTTGAGGTGTAATGGGTAATTCGATAAGGTCTAAGTCTTACTGCGGGAGATGACTTGTTGGAGTTTGTAGGATTTTTTCCCATAAAATATACTTTAGAGGTTCACTGGTGTAGCCTTCAACAAAAAATGGGTGTGCCACTCCTTGCCCGCATTTGACTGGATAGGCTGTTTCGGGATGCCTTTCCTCCCTACTTTCGAGGTGGACATGGACTTTGAAATATTGTGCCCTAAATTTTTCCCCTCCATGGATTCTCGATAGGAGGCGGCCGCTACCCTTTCATCACTTACCCAATCCCAGCAATATCCTGTCACTTTGGAAGCAGCGCAAAGGTTCTTATAGGAATAGGTGCAATTTTATAAGCTACTTGTCCTAAGAGGACTAAAAACGGAAACAAAAAACAAAAGTTAAGGTGAAGAGCAATGTTTACAATTATTTCCATTTGTTAATCCGCTGCTTGTTTTTTTCGGATAATTTAGGTTAAATATGGAAACTATGGTGAACCTAAAGGACTCATAATGGGTATTAATACCTGAGTTGGTTCGGGGCTTAAATTAAAAGATAAGGCTCATTTTCATTCGGGTTTATAATTAATTATCCTTTTGAAATAGTCTATTGACCTTAAGTAAAACGCATATATTTTACATCTAAACGTGTTCAATTATAACTGTTTTATACATGTATATTCCTCTACACAGTTTACACTTATTATCCCTTATTGTTCATACAAAATGTATTAATATTAAAGTGAGGCTCTTCCGTTGCAAAAACCACATTTCTCTTCAACATAGTTCATAATGCAAACGACTTAGTAATAAATATTTGACAAATTCACTATTAGATTGTTAAATATATAAGATGAGTGTCATTGTGTCTTCCTCATCTTTTTATAATAATTTTTTTTTTATCAGCCCATTTTTAGTTATAAAGTTTAAAATACTGTTTTCTTCGAAGGCAACCAATTACGCTGAAAAACTAAACGGTTATAATTTTTTGTCGTTGTACAATGCTGACAAATGATTAAAACTAGCATTCGCTTAATATACTTTGTGCTAACAATAAAATAATTTCCATCTTAAAATGTTATTCTTTTTGTTCCAAAAAATAATAAATTATTATGATTAATTTAAGACTATCCCATAAATATTTCGATTATTTCATTGTAATCATATTAGTTTTGGAGCAATAAGGTAAACACAGGGGTTCTAAATAGTTTTAATAAAAGGCTGATAAATAACTTTAGTGAATAAAACTCTATATTTATGAGAAACTCAAGCAAATATTGATGCTTTCAGCAAATAAGATATCAAACAATGTCAGGTTTGTTTGAGCAGGAAAGATCGCATTGATAAACTGTCTGACTTATCAATCATTCTGCCGCATTGGGCAATAGGCGTATTTGTTTACGTTCTGTAAAATAATTCCATTATCCATACCGATTTTCAAGTCTATATGTCAATTAATTCACAATATCTTTTTAAGCAAAATTTGAGTCGTAATATAAACGTGAAAATACACAGTTTAAGGTTCTTTTACAAGTTACAACATTTGAAGATAAATAAGTCGTTTATATCTAAAATACCGATAAAAAAAGGAATTATTCTTTGATTCATTAAAATTGTAGTATTTACCTATATAATAAGACATATTTATTACAGTAGATATACTCTTTGTTTGAAGGTTATTTTTGACGATGGAAGGATTGTGAAGGAAACAGGATTTTTCCGGACATTTGCCATCGTTCAGATGAAACAAGAAAACAGTAACACTGCGTTTCGAGATCTTGCAATCTGATCTCTTCTTCAGGTAAAGAACATAAACCTAATACATAATTACAAACTAGGTTAAAATAAACAAATCTTACTAAAGCGTTGTGGCACGCCTAAGTCAGGAATCACAACCTACATGTTGTTTGTCAAACTTCACTAACACTAAAGACATGTACATGAATACAAAACTGCACTTAATACAAAACTATACAAAACACTAATCATTATACTAAACTACGGAATACAGGTCACAATACGTCTTCACTCGTCTACTAACCACCTACGACTGACCAGAAGGACTAGCCAATGGTAATCGTGACGGCTGGCTAAAACAAGATGGCGGAAATACAAGGGAAGGGGAACAGGAATGGGCCCTTTTCGTTATTATTGGTTCATGCGAGATGAACTTCTTAAAACCATATTGTGACTCCGCATTGGTTTATTACAAATATCCGATCCGTTTGATACTTTTGGTTTTCTCTTTAGTTCATTTTTTAGAATTGGCAACCAAAGCGGCCTAATCTCGACTGATGGTTGACTGATTGGTTGGTCTGGCCAATTTAATGTATATATATATATATATATATATATATATATATGTATATATATATATTATATATATATATATATATATATATATATATATATACATAAAATATTTGCAACTATATCAGTACTATTTTCAATTATTGATCAAACCAATGTGTATAGAAATTATAACACTCGTTATAGTATATATACTATATCGAGTGTTATAATTTCTATACATATTCGGTTGATCAATAATTTAAAAATAGTACTAATGTGGTGCAAACCTAATACACTAACTTTTTCAAAATTTATGCAATCCTATATTACTACAGCACACCAGCGAATTCCAATATCACGCCAAAGTCACAGGTATTATTCTATGTATATTATAAAGAACTTATTATTTCAACTAACGTCATACTTTCTCAACTATTCTCTTTGGCAAAATATATTTAATAAATGTTAATACTTAACATTCCGTTACTTACATATTATCACTGTATATAGAAAGAGAGTATTCTAATTTAAGTTATTGATCGATCTTCACAGTTAGTTTACTGGATTTTACAACCTTATAGCCTTTACTCGTATATCGTTGCTGAATTATCCTAGCTTGACTTAATTACTAAAAATATTGGATGCTTGCTTGTTCAATACTATACAACATGAACTAAAGTGTTTTTAATTGCGTGATTTACCGCATTAAACACACACACACAAATTGTGTAATTAAATTAAAGCATAATTACAAAATAGCCATAAAGATATTAAATTTTAACAAAAATTAATAGTTAAAATTATTTATTATTCTTTTGAAGGAATTCAAATTACTACTAGAATATTTTGTTAAAAATGTATTTGCTTTCTAAATGTACTGTTCTAAATATTTTTAAAAATCGGAAGAGGAAAGCTATTTTAAAAGCAACCCATAATGTGCAAATATCGTCCTAACCAAACATCAAACAAAGGTGGTATTTACATAGTGGGGAAGTCTTAACGTCTGTCACCGAATCCCCAAAGGATTGTCTTTCCCTTTATCTGCATCCTTCTATGTGAGACCTTTCTGTGTATTAGGTGTCATTGTTCTCTGGGGCCAAGTGCTGACGGAAAAAAAAAGACAAAGTGGTTGAAAATAAATATATTAACGAGCTTAGTCTCTAGATCACATTATTAAAACTCGATTCAAGTGTTACGTTTCAAGTTGATGTGTGGTTAATGTGAATTATTCTTGTTTTAAATTTAAACAGATATCTAATCCATTTAGCGTTAGTTTCATTTCAAATATGGGAACAAACTTATGTGAAACCGTTTATATACAGACTTTATCAATCCTTAAGTTACCTAATTACAATCTATAAATTTAGTTGGTACGCATGTTTATAAGAAACTGGAATAATGGTGAAATATAAAAATGTGGAAATAATTAGTGTTAGGAGTTTCAGGAATTAGTGTTAAAATATTTTTGTGTTAAAACGTATAAAAACTTACAATGTAGGTCCATTTAAATATATAGCATTACTAAATTTTAAAATTTAGTTTAAAACCTAGTTTTACATGCCACCATGAGAATATATCATGTGATTTAGGAGCAAATCATTCATGTTTAAGGACATGCCATTATTAAGGAAGATAGAGAGACTTCATTTGATGGCTTGATTATTTTAACTCATTGAAAATGCCTTGTAAACTAATAGTTTAATATTATACAGAATATATATTTTAAATTCGGTGTCTAAAAGTAATTTTATTAATAACTGCGGAATATTATGGAGAGAGGATATTACAAATTTGCCCTCTATAATTGGTTTAGAACAGTAATATTATCATGAAAAACATAATCAAACAAAATTCATTATTACAGTAAATTATTTATCTCTGAGTGATTTCTGTCAATTGCTGACAGGCCCTAATCCGTTAATACTTTGATTTATATGAAAACTAGAATTAGATTTTGCCATTATATTACTCTTTTGTGTTAGATAGTAAAGAAAAGATAAATCTTAGACCCAGATTTTGCAAACTATAATTAATACCAATCATGCAATGGCTATGTGAGCGAGCTATTTTAGCCGAAAAAAATATAAGTTTAGAGTGTTTGAGAATGCTAATCAATTTTTTAAAATAACAACAACTCTTTGCCTGGTAATGAAATTACATTCAAATCAAATTGACAAACCGTTGTTGATTCCTGAATGAAGCCGTAGCTGTCAACTTTACTATCCTGTAGAGTTTTTAAATTCACTGGATTTAACCTGGAATGCCACCTCACATAAATTTGCGAGTATGAAGATTGGAGTTTCACCAATAATTATTTGCTTCGGAATATTGAATGCTCCGAAAGATTGTGTAATGGAAACGAGGAAACCTGGTCATAAAAAAAATCAATGGCCAATCATTCTTGAAGCCACTATTTTGAGCGGTAAGATTTCAAGGTGAAAGTTTGTACTTATCTACCACGGATCCCAATAATTCCTTCAGATTCGCCTATACGCATATCAAACGTTTGTGCAATTTCCAATCCGCTTTGGCATTTGCCATATGAACTATTAAATAAGTCACAAGGTCAAAACAATGACCAGTTTGTGGCTGGTAGATTTAGAAAATCCATGCTTTTTCTCACGGCCCCCCCCAGTCTATAATGTTGTTGCGTGTTCCAGGGTCGAAAAACCCCATCTAATTTGTTTAGTGTATACCTCCCTTGAAGGGATTAACAAAAAAATATTGTAACCATACAATGGCAATTAAAGATAAATTAAGTTGTAAAATTTGGAAAAAAATCATACCTGTTATAAAATAGTTTTGTTTCAACTTATTTATCCTTCAGTTTTAATAAGTTTAAGTTTTCATTTAAAACATCCTCTACATTTCCACTTTCCACTCATGGTTATTAAACTCACACACTATCGGTTGGTTGTGTTGGGAAGTGTCTGAGTCGGGTCTGCTTAGTATATATATACTATATACTATAATATATACTAGCAGGTACCCGACAGGACGTTGTCCTGTGGCACACGTCTTTAATTCGAAAAATTTTAAACTTTGATTAATCATGTAACAATTTGGGCCTGCTTTTCATTAAAAAATGATATATAAAGTTATTACTCAGGAAGGTGTCAAAGAAAGTTTTCATATAAAATACGCATTTACTTTTCGCAAATATTGAAAGGATGTTGGTCCAGGAACATTAACCAATAACAAACGCAGAAAAAAAGCATTCGCGTTGCTTAGGATGAACTGTATATAATCTGCCTAGAGTATTGTCATAAATATATTGGTGAACTCATCGGGACTGGAATGCCTCGTTTTCCGTGGTTCCCAACGTTTTGATTGTTTATTCCATGTAAAAAAATTAGGAACATCAGTATACAGTAACGTCTTTGCGATTGACCAACAACATCTTGTCGTTTACAAAGGTTGAAAAATTCAGTAAGAGTTGTTTTTGGAGCTGTTAAAGCTTGTTGTATTGCAGTCGGTTCTGTAAAATAAACACGCTGTCCATTTTTCAAGGTGCACAGCCAAATGTATAACAGCAGGATTCCTTTCATGTATAGGGAACGAAAAAATGCGCCAAATAGCTTCATTACTACTTATGTATCTCCCCAATTGATAACGTGTTATTTCATCATTGTCGTTTTACATTTTGAAAAGAAAATATAGCTTTATCACTGCCCTTATGAACGTACTTACAAATGTATTTGATAGACTTCACCGAACTGCCATAATACAACGTTTATGTGTGCTTTATAGGTTTTGCACAGCAATGGTGAATATGGAACCACCCAGCGATTATCAATATCTACTCTTACACCGTTTGAACAGGCGTAATTCATATGATTGACCACCATTGTCTACGTCTCTACGACGGTTAAGATGGATAACCGTCGATATTGGTGATAGTATCAGCTTTGACATGGTTTTGGAAAACGTTTTGTACATTTCCCATTATCCATACATGGTGACACCATATTTAGAGTACCACATGGACCATGGATCATATTAGTAGTAACAATGTTAAATAATTCTTTATCAAAATTCGGATCCGGAATCTCCGCTGAAATAATTTTGTCAATTTCTTGTGGGCATACTTTATCCACTAACCAAATCAAAATATGCGCATGAGGTAAACCTCGTTTTTGCCATTCAACAGAGTAAAGCCAACATAGTGTTTCACCAAATTACCGAGTGATGTGTAATCAAATTCATCAAAGATTTTAATCTTTGTTTGAACACACGTGCAGTAATATCATGGCGATGCATTGTTGTTTGACCTGACAACAGTAAAATGTTAATTTCATCCCAGTTTGGATTACACGTAAATGTGATAAAAAGATATATATAAAATATGCACTAAATGATGAAATTCTTGTGGTAATTAACTTGTTTGTTAATCAATCGTTTATCAACAGCAATAAATGTTTCTATTATTCCTCTAGTTATCAATTCGCCTACAATAACCACTGTGTCTCTATCGTTCCTATCAGAGATATTGTTAGAACCGTCGGTATAACAGAACTTTTACTTGGATAAATTAACCAAAAGTTAGTAGTAAATTATCTAGTCCTTACCCACTAAAATACAACCTTACCTAACATACTTAACCCAACTTATCTAATGTAATCACCCTAACGTAAATAGACCTAATCAAGAACGAGTTAAAATTTACCTTCTATGTGGCAAAAGGGAGTGTCACTACAAATATTAACTGATGAATGTGTTAATTCATATAAATCCCTTTGACTAACTATACCTTTTGTGATAGAATTATCTGAGAAAAATAATGGTTGTTCATATAGGAAATTTTTTATATATGCATCAAGGAATTAAACGTTATTACATCATAATGTGGAGGAATGGATAGATAAAATAGAAACCACATTAGTTTTTCACACAGATTTAGTCTGGATTGCGTTCTGAAATCCATTTTAAAGTTAATATTGTTTGATTATAATTTTATAAACTTTGTGTACGTAGACACTTTTAATGAGCGTAAATTGTTTAAGACTTGATGCTGGCTAATTACAAAACGTGATCTCGTAACCGTGGGATGATCGTTAATTAAAATGTGTAGTTACGTCGGAATATGCTTTAATTAAACGAAATAATTCAATTTTATGGTTTTAATATCTGTGGAATTCATTTTAATTTCCAAACACGCAGTAGTAAAGCAATTTATCTAAAAAATAATTGGAATTTCATCTTATTTCAGCTTAATACTTTTCAATCATATCACAAATTTTATTTTTAAAGAGATTTTATCTAGACCATTTTCTAATACATTGTAATATTTATTTTTAGCCACGCATTCAGACTTCTTCCTAAGTTTGGTGCATTATAATTGATTGATATTTATTGAGGTACATTATTCTCCGCTCATGTTTTGAAATATTAAACATAAAAAAGAGCACACAGCAAAAATTTAATTCAAAGATTTATTGGGATTAATACATTTTTATGAGAATAAATTTAATAAGTTTATGTATTTATAATTGCATTTAATTTTAGTTTGTACGAAACTAAGCGAAACAACTACCAAAAAAAATATATCTATGATCTTTTAGGCCTAAGTAGAATTTATTATTAGCAAAGACATTAGTCATCCGTCTGTCTGTCTGGTAACTCTTGACAGAAAGTTCCCACAGACCTAAAACTTTGGGATTCCTATTATTTCAAGCAGGAATCCCATTGTTTATGACGTCATAAGTCCCAAGAACTGTCACATGTGCTTTCTCAGACTCATACTTAAACTATAAGTTATTTTTCGATGAGATATTTTTTATAACGCAAGACAAAACCAAGGAAACACTGCGATATTTCATTTAAATCTTTTACTTCAAGTACGAACATATTACAGTAATAATAATTGGCATATTGGGAATCCCCCACTTGAAACATAAAATATTTCTAGAACTGAATATTTAATATGACAACAGTTAGATACCTACAAAAAGTAATTTAGAACTCATGGAAGGGAGAATTTTTTGCATGAGTTGTAAACGAGTACATGAAAGTGCACAACATATTTCACACACATAAATGGGCTTTAGTTCATTTACAGGCTGGATAGCTACATTGATGTCTTACGGTACTCGTTTCCTTAATCCGTGGACATATGTAGGATAACATGAGTCATTTTAATTTGAAGGAAGTAGCGTGAGCTTCTCTTTTTTTTATACACCCGCAACTGGAGAGGGAGCTCTTCGATACAATTTTCTTCGCCATAGTCATCTTGTCTGCCCAATAATAATAAGGAGTTGTTCAATAAGTTCTGTTTAATAAGCGGATTTGATTAACTTGGTCTCTTTTTGGAGTTTCGCACCCATTAAAATAAATACCTAATCGATTCTTTTAGAACCGTTGTACTCACACTTATCTTGGTCATTGGTAGTTTTAATACATTTTATAATATTTTAATAAATATTAAACTATAGTTCTCTGAAGCGATGTTTGTTACTTTTGACAGAAAGCTGATAGAAACCACCCCTTAGGTCAAACAATACTAAGAATGCCCTTAATTTATATCATGTTTCTGGATTGATTTTTGTACCAAAACTTTCATTAATGAAATAGAAAGGGCTAACATTTTTCTGTCACAAAATTCTAAGACAAATATTTTTATATCACTTGCTATTATTAAGTGACCCATAAGGTTTTTAATAGTAAAAATAATCGTCAATTATGAAAGTTAGTTTCATAAATAATACTTTAATAAAAAATTATTGGATTGAATTTGAATAAAAGATTATCCTAAAGTAAAAGATAATTACTCAGAAATTAGTTCAGGAAAATTTTAATAATACACGTTTATTGATGTTTCCTTTAGTGGATTTCCTTTATATGATTGAGATTTCATTGATTCCCATTGCCTTAAAACTCCGAGAGGGACGATTGGAGGGCATTGATCCTTCTGGCATGACTAATGTATACTTTAGTACTTTTTGGTATTAGATAGGTCAAGGGCAGATTTTATCTGGTCCAAGTTAACCATATCTCACCAGGATCGTCCTTAGCCTCGAAACTTAGTGAGGCCTGTTACGGAGACGGACGGACTGGCGTACTCCTACACTGTATTAATATGAGTTTACAGTAAATGCATTCCAGTAATTTTTAAATACATTTAAAGAGTTCTGCTCGTTATAGTTACTACAAGAATACTTGAAATCGATAAAAGACAATGCATATTTTCATGAAACACTGAAGCATAAGAACAATGAAGCATAAAAGCCTTCAAATGTAGCATTCAGATTGCAATCTCATTGGGTTGCGTTCAAGTACCGTTTGCGGAAAAATAAAGTTTCATAATAAAACCCTCTTATTTACGCACATCCCGATTCTCCCCGGAGTCTGAGGTACTTGTAAGCCACTCACCTACCCGTTTAAAGTTACAAACAATTCAGTTTCTCCTCCCGAAGAGGTGAGTGTACTCTCGCTACAATTATATTGTGAGAGATGCCTTTATGAAGAGGCGGTGGCGCCTTTACTTTCAGTTCACTCATTACAATAGAAATGTTGTAGGTAAATTTCAACCATTGAACCCAGATAAAGATACACGTTTCATAGCTGAATAACAAATAAACACCATTTACATTTAAGTCTTTAAAAAACATATTATTTAAATCTATCAAACGCATTTTGACATGACAATACTTTTTCTTATACAATTGAGATTGTAGAAATATATTATAATAATGCATTATTACTTAGAATTTTTAACGGTGTTCTTTATGCTACTAACATAAATAAATAAATATTATTTTTCATTTTCCTTGTTCCAAAAGCTTATCTTCTTTTTTCAAATGGTATCTACGTGCTGCTTCATCTAGATGCTTCTGCTTTTCTGCTTGAAGGTTTTCTTTTTGCTCACCGTTTGCATTCTTTAATTGGCAATCAATTCTGTCACAAAAATCACATGTGTCATTGTCTGGCAAATGAAACGACAAATTGTATTCTCTATTGAAAATTTCTGAAAATAACCATTTCTTTTCGGGTTTGATATTTTTTTCTTTACATTCATTTTCATACATGGTATACATTATGGAAATGTTTAAATCATTACCCAAGTATTTTTTGTTTGTCCTTTCCCTACTATAGTGACTTTCATATGCTGGATATTTTGATATGTGGTTTCTTATGATATCCTTTGCTGTCTCTGGTATTTTGTTTCCTGGTACATGTTTGCCACGATGGTCTGGTTCAAACCATACCAGTACTTTGGGTTTTTAAGAGAGCAAACTTAACAAATGTTTCTGTTATTTACTAGTGTGTTCAAGGAAAATTGTTTGCAAACTTTTTCAAAATTGTTATCCCATTTGAGAAAATAAGTATGGCTGTTTTTTCTACTATTTCTAGGAAACCATCTCTTTGTCGTGACCTGGCTATTGGCTTGGTTGTAATACAAGAAACTATATACTGGCGTTTAGAACTTAAGTTTCTTTCACTATTATAATAGTCAGAATGAATGTGTACTCTTTGTGCATGACTTATGCGCTGAGAGCATTTCAAGCGACAAGTAGTTTTACAAGGAGGTCTTAAAGTTCTTTCTTTTACAATATCTCCTTTAGAGTTGACATGCTCTTTTCCAGAAATTCGTCCCTGCTTTCTAATGTTTTTTTTCCACTTTTTTTCATTCCTTATCTCTTTTTCTTCCTTTATTTTTAGGTTGAGTAACTATCGGTAACTCGCTCTCCGTGTCATCTGAATCGGTGTATTGGTACCAGGAGGTATTATATTATTATTATTTGCTGTAGTATTTGTAACTTACAGATTGACTTTGTACTTGTTCTAAATCGTTACTTAAAGTTGAATCACTCTCTGAACCTGAAGGTGGAGTGTATGTTGCATCATCGATGTCATTCTCAAATAGGTCGCTCACAGAAAGATAGCGCATCATCTAAATCTTCCAGTGTTGTCGAGTGCTCCAGATTCTTGTTCCATGTTTGTCACTTGTGTTATCGTCTCTAGCTCCCATTCATTTGACTCTGAAAAATAAATTGTTAAGATTATTTTGAATATTTTAATTTTATTTAAGTGTTTTGCTTTTAATAACATAGAGCTTTCTTTCCTACAAGTGTTCCCAGCCTTCAAGAAATAGAGAAATTCACTCGGTTTTGTCCAATTTATTTTAATTTTTTAAATTGATGTTCCGCCAAAAACATTGATTAGTTCATTATATAGATTAGCCTACCACAAAGAATGTGGATATAAAAAATATTATATCGTTAAAGTGGATTTCTATTGTAATTTTTATCATGTTTTTGGTAATTATGTGTAATTTACTCGTCACTCACGAAGTTTTTCATATTGAAGTATAATTTCTGTTAAACATGTAGAATGTTAAATTAGGTAGAATAACAAGTCGGAAAGACAAAGAACCCCTAAGAATATAACTATTATCGTATGAAATTAATGCTCTCTGTCCATACCGACTACAGCATTTACAGTCTAATGACAATGTACTAGGTCTAGGCCCAGCTTAACACGATTTGAAATGGAAACCTAAATTATTGCTAGGGTAGGCTAAAGCCCCCGAGTAAATTACCTGCTACAAATATGGTTAAATGGTTAAACATAACAGTAATTTACACAAAAAAGATTTTTATAACAACCATAAATTTACTGAAATTTATTTTAAACTGAGCCTAGAGTATTATGTACCTACTAATCTCACCTGGTTCTACTGGAGTTTGAAATGAAATTAAGAAGATGTACGTCTTTACTAGTTTCTCTTTCAACTTGGATATTTTCACTTTCATGCATGTTAAAATTCCATTGGGTTGAGTCATTGTCAGGTAAAACGAGGATGGATGTGCAATCTGGATTCAATACCTAGAAATAAAATTGAAAATCAAACATACACTTAGGCCTACTTCTCCTATTGGCACAACAATGTTCTAAACCTAGGCTAATAATAATAATAAAATAAAAATTGTTCCTTGAGGTCTGAGTATAAAATTCGAATTTTACTTTAAGTTTTACATATTGTTAGCTTGTAAACATATTTAAAAAATACTTACTTTTAATTCGGTTAAAGTCGGGTGAAGGAGTGGAATTTCTTCGTGGAACTTCTACTGATTGATTGCTAGGACAATCATTAGTTTCAGGTTTCAGATTATCTTCAGTGAACGTATTAAGGTTTTTCAATTTGGAAAGTATAAACTTTCCCCTACTTTCCATATTAATACCAAAACGTTTTGTTAAAAGTAGAATAAAACTTTGATTAGTACAGCTCAGTCCTAACCTCAATAATCTCTCTAATAGCAGGCAGCAGCAATATCAACAGTATTATTGACAGTCATCAGCTGTTCAGAAAACAGGACTTCAGACTAAATGAGTATAGTGGCTAGGGCCAGACAATGGCAAGTCCATTTTGGTGGACTTAGGTTTTTGCTGAAATGCTCAATGTTCAGAACCATAACATCATAGGTGGAGTTAAGTTTGTCTGGTTCTGATTATACCTCAGGACTTAGACTCATATAACCTTTGATAAATCATAAAAATAGAATTTTTAGCGGGAGTTTACGATGGTATGGCTGGATGTAAAATGAAATTTTAAGAACATACGTGCAATAACCTTAAAAAATAAGAAATTTTTGGACTTAGGCTCATATGGTTCTGAGGTACAGAAATAACCAGTGATCAATTTTGTAAATTGATTGTGGCCACTGTCAAGGACGTCGGACGGTTGGGTCTTAATAGTTTTATAATACTATCTGTGAAGTCACACATTTTATCAGCACTATTACCGTTGTACTCATACAACTTTTTCACTCCTTATTCACTCCCGCACTGCTCATTGGCTCATTAGGATGGGTTAGATTAGTGTGGCTAAGGGAGGCTTAACCGTCCCCTTAGCAAAAATTAATTTTCAAATAGTTATATTGCGTTTTATAACTAATTATATATTAGTTTATATATAATAATTATATATAATAATTTTTTGTATTAATATAATTCAAAAATACTCTAATTTTACCGGTCAGGATTATTTGTATAACTGTCATTACATTTTCTGACATAATAACTGGTGGGATATAAATCTATATTCTCTCATGAACGTGTTATTTAAACTTAAAAAAAACTCCAAAAACGTATAAATAATATTAATCGGTTCATTAGAACGTTCTAAAAAATTAGTACGAGTATTATCACCGCAACTAACTTTTACATAGTTTTAGACAATAAAATTCATTAAAAAACACATATTCATTTCCTCATGGATTTCTGGATTTCTTTTTAGTCTCAAGTTCTTGCCAGCCAAATATCACTGTCATCGATTACTTTAAGACGCAGTAATGGTTTCTTTACAAAATGTGAACTGGACGTCTTACTTGGATTGATTACAGAGTTTATGAATGGCGAGCTCTTCTCTGATACAAGTATTTATGACCATGAAAACGAGTTGGGACCTCATTAGATTCTTTCCCGAAAGGAAAGTTTTTTTACCAAACAGGTTCTGTAATTATGTATGTGAACTTTTAATCTTGTTCATCCTGGATTGTATTTACCGTTAAAATCTTAATTAGAGGGGAAAATTTGTACACACTTAAGGATGTATTAAGGAAGGCCAATAAATATATTAAGAGTAAATTAAATGTACTTTTTAGATTAAATTAAACATTTTTGATTAGAGAGTTTAATAACTGTTCATGTGAAGGGTGTGAAAAACTAACTTTTCTGAGTTAATCATTGACGTTTAAACAACGTACTATAAGAAAATAAGAGTGACTTTAATACGTTTTATAGTCAGATTTGCGAAATAACTATAAATTTTGTAGAGTAAGATTCATATCGATAAACAAATAATACAATAACAATTACGGACGTTTGATGAATATTTCATATTTAACCAGAAAGGTTTCTACATGTTTTCATTGAAAGAACTCAATTTTATTAAAACTAGTCCTCACTACAGAGTCGTTCCCATAGTCCAAATTTATGAATCGTTACAATATTGAATTCTTTGTCTCTGGAGATAATTAATAAAATGTTTTAAATGAATTTATATTCCTTGTAAATGTATGGGTTGTTAATGAATCTAAAAAAAAAGCTTTAACAGGTATTTTATTGTTACTTTATTGAACGAGTTACGAAACTCTAAATGTTACTCAATATATTTGCAAAAAATATAATAAGAGAGTTCAGTTCCCAAAAAAAGGTCAATGTTCAAAACCCCTTTAAATGTAAAAATGCGCTTATAACTATAGAGTATTAAAGAAAGCCATCTGGTTTGCATTATACCAAATTGAATGTAGTAAAAAATTGAGTATTTAACCTTTATCTCAACTGTTTTTGGTTTCCGAGGGGAAAAATAACAACTCAAATTCATTTATTCCAATTTATTTTCAGACAATATTGTCAAAAACAATAAAAATATGTAAACAATGTACTTACAATAGTAAAAAAATTACTGCAAGTCTTCAAAACTCTTATCCTTCTCTAATAGGAAGTCCACTAGCCCAATTTCAATATCTGATCATGAAGATGCAAAGTAATTTGCCTTGTATTCGTGTTTTTAACTTCTCTCGAATTTGAATCGTCTACCTTTGTTCGCTGATAAAGTTGAGCAATGTTCTGATTAACAATAACAATAATGAAGATGTTTTCATTGTTACAATTCTACCTGATGCACTAATTTTTATACAACCAATTCAGTACTGAACAAGGAAATTATCTATCGAACAAGGACATTGCGCTATTGATCCTTCAAGAAATCCTCATTGGCTTCTTTGCAGTAAGCCATCAAAGATATTGGACGCTGAACTTGATGATGTGGTATAACTGGAAACAGAATAATTGGCTCCCACTTCGTTGAAAGAAATTGAAATGGAGATATTTATAATAATTTCCTTAACAATGTCTTTCGTAACATACTGATGGTTCTTCTGAACGAAGTTAGACAAAGAATTGGCTGCAGCAAGATGGCTATCACTGCAAATTATGCTATCGCTATACATAATACACATAAGGGGACCTGATGGTGGATTTTTCATATTTTTTAAATTTGTTTTTTTATTCTCTAATTAATTATGAGTATTTAAGGTTAAGATACTTTTATAATCAGATTATTTAAGCAATCATGATGCTAATTAACATGACTAATACAAATCATTAGACAATTTAAAATGTTAATATATTTAATCAACTAGTACAGATTAAAAAACGTGACAACTACACAAGTAAAAAATACATTTCACTACAATTACTTGTACAACCACATGAAGAGTCTACCTATTATTACTGACAAAAATAACAATTTATATTGTTATTGATTTGTTCAAAATGACGTGTGAAGAGTTAAATTAAAAAATTAAATTTCTTATAACTCAAACCCTTAGCTTATTTTTTACATAAAATATTTACAACTAACATATCACATTTTAGTAGTAAGTTCCGTGTGAATAAAAAAATGGTGTCAACAGTTTCCTACGCGTTTCTTCTTTTTAATAAGAGTGGATATTTTAAAGGTTTACGTAAAAGTTAATTCATAAAGTTAAGAATCGCTTAATAAGAAATAAAAGAATTATTTGTAAATATAGTAGATTTTGAAGTTTGCCTCTGAACATCTAAAGTGATGTTTGAGTTGTAAGCAGAACTAGACGAGTGTCAGGCCATGGTACACTATTTGTTAAGCTGTTCATATTACCTCCATTATTTATCTTGCCATCCAGTTGTCATTTCCTGATAAACTAATTAGCAAATGTTATATCTGACGTCTCTAGGCGAACAATATCTAACGTGATGTTTTAGTTGTAAGCAGATCTAGGCCGAGTGTCAGGCATAGTGCACTATTTGTTAAAGCTGTTAATCTTAGGTCCATTATTTATCCGTATAGGTCAAAAAGAAAACATGAAAACAATGTTTTAAATATAAACTTTTCGTTTAAGCAAAATTATAAAATGTTTTGTACATTTAAAAAATAATTATGTATATATATAATATAATATATATATATATTATATATATATATATATATATATAATATATATATATACTATATATCTTAATATTATTATTTAACTACTAAATCTTAAATGCCTATATATTTATTTTTAACATTTAGTTTGAGAATATATAATTGATAAATAGGGTATATCATTTGCAGGAATAAATAAAACGAATGATGGAGAACTCTCATACTTGTAGATTTTATAAATAATTCAACACATTGGTATTTATACACTGTACTTACACAGGTATTGTTTTTAAAGCGAATTATAAAAAATACCTATGACTAAAAGTAAATACTTCGGAAGGAATCTTTTTACATGTATTGAATAATCCTTGCTTATTAGATAAAAAAAAACTTTAATGTACAAAAGCAAGATAATCCAAGGTGATAAATCATTAGTTTACTATGTAATTTAGTATTCATTCAGTCATTGAACAGTAGATTCTCGTACATAATCTTATAGTGCCAAGGTAATAATACTAATAATAATAATAACTTAACAAATAATAATATAATTAAAATTTAAGAAAAGTGCAACTAGTTGTAGTGCAAACAAAAACATAAGAACTTTTAAAAAATAATGTTGTTGAAATATTGTAACTGTTGGAATACGTGAGAAAACATTTTAAACTTTCACGATTTTATTGACCATAAAATATAACAGGTAAAAGGTTATATATACGTCACTTATCGTAAAATATTTTTTAGCCTGGTCTTTAATAAATTTTTATTTAAATTTACAATGTTTCATAATGTTTTAGGAAACTTTCAAAATTTTCTTAGGTTTACGGTATTAAGCAGTGTTGGTCGTCCGAGATCTTCAAATGTTATGTTATAATATAATATAACATTTTCTCTTGATGTAAGACTTTAAGACCAATAATTGAGCCAAATTTGAAAAATTAATCTTCTTAAACAAAAGTAAAATCTAACAGTTACATTTAGACAGACAGACAGCGGTGAACTGAGCATTTTGGCAAATTTTTATATAGCAGAATTGGTGTTTATCTTGAAACGAAGAACAAACTTCCGACATATTACCGGAGAGTTCGTACAAACCCTGTTCATTATTATGATCGCGACAATGCAAATTCAAATGTCACATCGGAAATATAATTCATTCGAAACATAAAATGATCCTGCGCATATTATAATATAGCTGTAAAATTCAGTCGCAATTTTATTTAAACCTCTGATTCTTGAACACTGAAGATACAGGACGTAACTGATATATGCCTAGCAAATATTAGACAGTTTATAGAGTAATAGTACATCGTAAGTTCTATTACTAAGATATTTACTAGGTAAATATTTTTTTGAGCTGGATTATTAAATAAATAATATTGACTCGGACACATTCATAATTTACTTTATATGCTATGTTAATCTCTGTTTGAACTTCGTTAATGTAAATGACAAGTTAATGAACTCTGCGTGTAAAATGAAGCTTTCACTAGATATTCTTTCATGTGCAAATAATGAGGTTTGTGTAAAAGAAATTTTTATGTGAACGATAGCAAAGACTGATTTTCTTGTGATATTTACCCAGTAATAAAATCGCGGAATTTATCTTAGTGAAATACTCTTTTTATATTTGTTTAGTTGTTCATATTCTATAAACGTGTTTGAATGGAAATTTACTCCTTTAAGTAGGTATTGAAAATAAATTTTGTATACTAGTTTTTCAAGTTGTATTTTGAGAGTAATAATTGTTACACATGATAAAAGAGTTATTTAATAAAGACTGAGACTGGTTCAAGAATCTGAAATTGAGAGAGTTAACGTCGACAAGATTTCCTGCAATCTTTGGATCTGTTATCTATCATGAAACACTACAATGCTCTAACTTTTTTCAGTATCATTAGTAACTGTATACGATAGTGGCCGCCACTGGATGAAAAACTGATCCGCTTTTACATAGTGGGATCTAAGTCCTATATTTGTGCAACATATTGTTAAGTTTTGGCTTTAAAACAGCGACCACAACCTGTGATGACTTTATTTGTAGAATTTGGCGAAGAATTTATGTCGTGATATAGGAATGGTCTCAGGACTTAAAAGAAGGTAGATTTCCGGTTACAAGGAAGAGAGGGTGCTCCTGTTTTGGTCCATAGCGAGGAAAACTTCAAACAGATCAACATACGTGGTAAGAACTGAGCCATGCCTTTACTGTAGTAAACACCAATGGAAGTGTTAAATAGATTAATCATATCAAGTGACACCCTGGAAAATTTGAGTATCAGCCAATCTTCGAGGACCACATTATAGACACATCAAACAGCTGGTGGACTATTGTCAAAAATGTTTTAAACTGTTTTATTCGGACACAATACCTACCAGAATATAAGGCCTAGTGCTCAATTCATACGATCTGGTGTGGATGACTTCACATTTTATGATTCAGTTTGCTTACAATTGTTATATATTTATCTTGCTAGATAATAATCAACTTTAGATTTTATATTTAAATGGAAACGTGTACGATAACTACTAAGGTTCTTGGTTAACATAACGTTGAAGCATTACGTTAATTCAATTATTCAGATATTTTATTACAGCTTAAATTTTACCAACTATCTAGCCTGAACATTACGAAAATATTTTTTAACTATTTTTGAATAAGAAAACACATTTATAGATATAAATTTTTTTTAATTTCTTAGATTATATTCGATGTATCACGTTTCAATACTTTAAGCTGCTAGGACTATAATTTTATTGAAAAATATTAAATTACGTTAATTATTTATTTTATAAGAGCAAGAATTAATAACCTTAATAATATTTACAAATGTTTCTTTTAAATCAACCTTAAAATTGTTTATATTGTATTGGTGGAATAATAATTTTACATCTCCTTCCAAAATAACCGTCTTGTTTATTTAGCAAATTATTTAGTTTACAAATTTCCATACTGTAATATTCCTTTTTTGCGATACGTCTTGCAAGTTGGCACTTTTAGAGAATTAATAGTTTTTTCTCTTTTGATACTCACACCAAAGGTTTTGGAATGTTCTTACATTTTCTTAACAGTAAATTGTAACCGTCATCCCGTTCTTTGAACTCACCCTAAGACAATCGAGGGCGTAATTCATATCATATTTTCAATGCGTAATTGTATTTCGTGTACTTGGCGAATCGAGATCAAGAATAGGATTAAGCGTCTAAAGACACTTTTGATCCGTGTGGGGAACAAAGATTTTTGTCATAAAGAAAGGAAAATTAAAACTTTAAAACATTTATTTTTATAAATGATAAGTAAAAAATGGCCAAGTTTACAAAACAAAAAAATATGTGTTTTGTGCATTTAATTCTACTGAGACAATAAAAGACGGAAAATACTTTAATTGTCAGGCCACGTGTTTTTTTTTTAATATATCTTATACTGTTAGGTTAAATAAAACTCTCACTTTATGCAAAATCACACTTTATATCAAAAACAGCTAATATGCTGTGCAGTAAAATAAAAACATATTTTGCTTTATTTTTTTTCCGAACTGCCAAATTTAAGAATGTAGTTTTCCACCTAATATGATCTACTATGTTCAGGCACTCCTATTTAGTTGGTATTTGTCTATGCCTTAAAGCCAAGAAAACTATTTGGTAACATGGCATGACTCTTATTGGCTAGTTGAAAGACACGTGATCTATAGGCTTCTCCTTTAACGGACTTTTTTGCCACACTCATGTAGAAATCACATAACACTGAAACTATTGGAACCCTATTGGGAAAATGGAAATCTTTTTCCGTTTACAGAACTACTACCTCTTCTGAACATCTCAACAATACCTAATCCTCCCTACAGCCCAGACACGGGCTCTGTAATCGTCTTACTTGTAACGGGTAAAAACGACTTAAAGGGCTTAGTTTTGATTCCAGACAGGACGCCTTTAAGACAATGGAGTCGATTATGGAGACGACGTCAAAAATAGCTTCCCTAACATTTTTCTGAGGACGGCAGAAGTGTAAATAATTAGTTTCTACAATTACTTCTGTAAAATATCAGTCTGACTTTAGTAAAAAACCCCCGTAAAAAACCTTTTTCTTAATATGATGTCGTGGTTACTTGTCTAGCATTACTTGTAAGAAAACTTCCAAATTACACTAAACACTGTTTGCAGTGTTATACAATGTTTTAAATATAATTTAAATTACCGAGGGGTGTTCTGTATCCTGAAGTATCACTTAAGTTGCTTTAATTTTTCTTTATTTTTAGAGGAAATATCAGAATACCAATGCTGTAGTACAATATGATAGACAAATTCCAGGAAACACATATCAAGGCTATTCATTGTTTAACGTTTAATGCTTTTTAAAGAATATGTATATTACTCACTTCATAAAGAATGAATATTTTTTATCTTTAGATAAGTTAACATTAATAATTAATAATGGTAATGCTATATATACTTTAAAACAATTTCCAATAAACTTTGAATAACTATTCTGAAATCATTTCGGGATAAGGTTGAGTCATAAAAATAAACATACAAAAAATCACTTTGTGTATTTAATTTGTACAACTTAAAAATACGTTCAACGTACAACATACTAAGATCAACAAATTGAACATACAAGTTAATTATATATATATATATATATTATATATATATAAATTAAATTTGTATAAATGGTTAAAAGCAAAATTTAATTTCAATAAACATTGAATCACAAAAAGTACTTAATCCGCCGAGACTAGAACACGGATATGTATATAGTGTTATATAAACAAAAGGAGGATGTCTAGATCAATAATGAGAGATAAAAGCACATGAATCTATTGTTTGAAAACAGAATTATCCTTTGACTATAACATTTGTATTGCAATCATTTTTCAAACACTCAATGTTCAGTTCTTTATATTGAACGTTATTAAATCACTAAGAAAATAATGACCATCTAAAATGTTATAATCAAGTTTGTTACACTCAAGAGTCACATTTACGATAGATTGGTCCGTCGTAAAGTTGAGTAGAGACTCGTGTAGGCTGGACTGTGTGGTGGAAATTACTAGAGATGAGTAGAACCAAGTTGTATACAACGACATTGAGGTTTACACATATTTCAACACGATATAATATTTATGATTTTTTTTACTATAAATTTTTGTTAAATATTAACCATAACTGTAAAGTATTAAATATATTTACCAGTAATTATAACAAAGTCTATAAAGTCATAATCTGTCCAAAATCACATCAAATTCTCTCAAATTCAGTGGTACTCATTCGTTCTTGCTAATTATATTGTTATTGTTACATATTGGCAATCCTTTTACTAACACTCATCACCCACTGTATTATAGTAAGACATGTAATAACATTGCTATGGACACAAAAGGTTCTGGAATTAGTCTAGCGAAAAGGTCGAAGGTTCCACTTAGATTCTCTAACACCTGGAACAAAGGAGGCGCTGGGGCGCTGGGAATGCTCTAGCGCTAGACGAAAAGTTCCGTTCTGATTTATGTAGCGAAGGAGAAACGGAATGTATGCTTGGATTACTCTAGCGGAAAGGACAATTCATTGTTTAGCTTAGATTAATTGTGGAGGACGATGGGAAGCAGTGCATTAAGACTGCTTGGATTGCTCCAGCAATCACGAAACGAGGTTTCTTCAGGATCACAGATACGAATTAGAAACTTACCAGTAATCGGTTTCCTTATAAAACCACCTGGGTGATACATGAATAGTACCCTCTAAACTACCAGTTAGCGGAATTAAACGAAGGAAAGTAAGATTAAACTTATTGTTATGCTGGAAAGCAAAGGACATTTGAATTGTTAGGGGTAATGTGAATATGGCGAATGCCGATTACTTGAAGGTGGAGCACAAGATACTTTTACGGGACGAAGAAGAAAAAATAATTTTATTAATGATAAGAGGAAACATAAATAACCGCTAAGGGTGAGGTGGAGACATAGTGTTTGTCACGCTGTTTATGTTGACTTGTATGAGCTTGCCTTTCAATTACTAATTTCACTAAGTCAACTAATTACTCAACAAACATTTGACATTTCATTTAGGAAATTGCTTTGTGCTTTACTGTTTCCCAGTCTATAGTTACGATATGATTAAGCATTAAATTATTTTATTAATATTATAAAATGAATTAAAATATTAACATGATTTATTAGAGAAATATAATATCTGTTGTTTATGCATTGAGTTGGTTTTTTAAATTAAATTAAATTCAAAATCACTTATTACAAAGACATGTGGTGGACATTATGTGTTCGAGTTTCTTCATATCCTCTTCAAAAAAGAAGGCATGAATAAAATTATTTTAGGTTACATTATTGTAAGAAATTCTTCTAAGCTTATTATGTATCAGTATAAAATAATTGACCACTTCATGATTGTCAAAAATCATCTCTAAAGTTTGTTTATTCACAGACTTATTTACGCTAGAAAGACATCCAAGGGCAATATTAGTTCATGTTATTAAATCAACAAATTTAATTGGCCAGATTACAATATTTTAGTTGACTTAAAATAAAATTACTAGAGTTAATAACATGCTAAATTTTTTTTGAATTAAATATAAATATACCTTAACATATCACATTTATCCTCAACGAGATATTTGTTTGTAGGGGACTTTTTTAATACTTGTATACTTTTATCCTGTATATATAGTGAAGGCAAAACTGTGCTTATGGGTTTTTAAATATAACTTTTTGTTAAGAATTTGAGTTTCTTAAAACAAATTTCGAACTAAATTAAGGTCTGCAAAAATGTTTTACTCGAATGCCTGTGTATGTATACAGTATGTATATAGTGATCGCCAGTTTTTTTTTTTTGTTTTTGTTTTTTTTTTTTTGCTTTGGGATATTGGGGTGGATTTATAGATCCTCACACGTCAACCTGAGCTTTATTGTGTGCCCCTTTGATGTTAGAGGGGTAAGCCTATCTTTGTGCCCTTAATTAGGCTAAATCTAAGAAGCTTTTCCCCGATTACTAGCATCCTGGTTCGTCGCCTGGTTGTTTATCACCGAAAAGAGCCCTTCTCCTTGCTCCCAGTCTCTCACAGTCCAGTATTATGTGTTTTGCAGTCTCTTCAGACTTATTGCAGAGTCTACACTCCGAGTCCTCATTTCGTAAACCTAGAGTGTTTAGGTGTTTCCTGAAGTGGCCGTGTCCAGTGATCAAGGCAATCACTTGCTTAACCCGATCCCTGCCCAGCCCCATCAGCCATCTGGTGAAGCCGGAGCTAGAATCGGCAAGCAGTCTTTTGCCGAGTGCTTGTCCTTGGTGAGTGACTCTGCCACCGCAAGCGGTGTGTCCTTCACTGGACCATTTGTTTATACTTTGGTAAGCGGCTGACTTGCTTATACCACAACTCGGTTCTGGACCGGTGTATGGCATGCTTGCTCCGCTTTTGGCAAGCCTGTCGGCGCATTTGTTGCCACCTATGCCTGTGTGGCCCGGTACCCAACCAAGACGCACACAGTTGCGTGATCCAAGCTTGCAGAGAGTGTTTAAAGCACTCCCACACAAGCCTGGATCCAATGCTGTTGGAGTCAAGAGCTTTAAGAGCTGCCTGACTGTCTGACATTATACAGATGTTCATTCCCTGGTACCCTCTGGTGAGGCCTAGGTTGGCACAGGCTAGGATACCATAGATTTCGGCTTGAAATATGGAGCAGTTCCGACCCAAACTGCCGCAAAAGGGCAGTTTCTAGGGGATTGACTAAACACTCCATATCCAGTTCTACCCTTAATAAGCGAGCCATCCGTGTACCAGACAAAGCTCTTTCTTATTGTTGGGATGTTATCTTGCGATTTCCACTCATCTCTGGAGTAGAAGTCAACAGAGAATGGCTTATTGAATACGAACACCGTTCTCATTATGTCGGAGACCATTTCGAGAATAGCGCTTGGGTTTACAGCTTCAGTGATGGCGCCATGGCTCGTGTTAGAGGCGCCATTCCTCCACAAGCCAGCAACCATCAGCCGATCGCCAGTTACGAAATTGAATAAACTATTGTAAAAATAGCTTAAAATTTTCGTTTACACTGATAATAAGGCTTATGTTAGGGTTTTTTTTTATTTATTATCGATGTCATTGCAAGACCATAGGTAAAGAAATAAATTTGAAAAGATAGGTAATAAGAATACCTACAATTTAGACGGTAAATGTTCAAAAGACTACATTTTTTGCATCTCTTATATGTTTGCCACCTCTATTTATCTCCTGCCTCATTAACTAGTTTTTTTTTTTTTCAATAACTCGTGTTAAATTATTTATAGTGAGCATGGCATTTTTTAGGATGTTATTTTGAAATAATACATGAAAATATACATTAGATACAAAATATCATTAAGTTTTATTCAAATTCATAAAGAACAGAAATAACAAAATTTGTTGTAAGTAAATTTATTTGCTTTATAAATGACAACGAGACAAAATAAAAGTAACGGGTAGTTTTACGATTCGTTAATACACTTTATTGTCTCACCTGCCCATTCATTCTAGCCAACAAATGGCCTTTGTTTTCTGAAAAACCTAAATGAAACCCGTCTTTATCGTTATAACACTTTTAATAAATTACAGAGAATTTTCCTTATTACTTTTAGAAATAGGAGATTGAAACCGTTCGTACAATAATTACTACTTTATGCATCTTTTAATTAGAGCTAAAAAAATTTACAAAGCAAGATTATATTTTCCTGGCAATATTATAAAACACAACTGATGTCTTAAAACTTATAAAGTTAAGTTATTCAAAATTTCTTGTCCCTCAATAATATAGAAGTATCAAATAATTCCAACTGTAAAAGCTTGGAAAATATTTTTTTTCATGTTTTTATATATATATATATATATATATATATATATATATATATAAAAAAATGATTAAACTTAGTTTCCGTGCAATGGTTTCAAAAAGAAATAGAAGCAATAAAATCAGATTTTTTCACAGAAACTATAATCTTATTATACTGAGGTTTTAGATGTTAGAAATTTTGAATTGTTTTAAAGACATTTAACGTATATACATTTGAAATATAAATTTTTTTGTTCTTTAGGTATATAATTCGTCATTTTAGATATATTTACCATTGTATTAAATACTTTACTCAGAAGTAAAAAGTTACTAAGAAATATTATTAAATGATCAAACTCCAAGAGTCTGTTCTGTTTTCAAAAGGTTAAGGGAAAGCTTTCAAGCATTAATTCGAAATTTATAAATGTACATAAACACTCATTAGAATTATTATAAGCAATTATTTTGCATAAATTCAACAAAACTTTATTACTGTTGCTCCATGTCTTTTTCTAGACTACATTGGTTTTACTTTTTTCAATTTTGTGGATTTATTTTTATAAGAAAATAAAAAAAATGTGTTTTTAGTGTTAAGAACATTGTGAGACGATAGGTAATGATATTGAAATGAACTCCTCTGGCAAGTCTACACTTGTTACTTGAGGAAAGTAGTTCGATTCTGAGTAGAGCTTTTGTTAAACCGGTCCTATATCCAACTGTTACTTAGCAATATTTTTCTTGCGAGTTTGAAACAATTTAGCCCCAAAGATACGGTAACACGAACAAATCTTTTTTTTCTAAACGTAACAAAATAAACAAAAAGTTGTGACAAAAAGTGTTGGTATCAGCCAATGAGTCAGCGTTCGCACAAAACAGTATATCATCTAATTCATAGATATATTTGGCTACAGTGAGTTGTCAATGGGTCATAAATAAACCATACGTCAGCCTCCTGACCCTTTGTGTCATCAAGTTAACAAAGGTAACACCTGTGTTACCTTCATTCTGCGAGGTACATTCTGTAACCTGTGAATCTTCCATTTATTTAAAATAAATCGTGTATCTTGTAGTAGATTTCATTGGTAATTTCAGAAAATGCTATAATTTAAAAATCAAAAACATTACAAAAATGTTTCTTTACGGTATTTCCGACTGTAGTGTAGCACCATTGTAATGTTTACTTCTGGTCGTAATATTTATATTATTATGTAAGTATGACTTATCCTTATACACTTTATATGTTCGTTCAGAGAAAGGAGAAATCAGTTGAAGTTAAGGAACGAACAATTGCCCAATTTATCAATATCTCCAAAAGGGAAACGTTTTCCAGGGGATATTGTGACCAGTAACATATGGGGACCACTTTGGTTTGTGTGTAGAGCGTAATATTTCTGTCTGTGATCTCAAGCGTTAACACACAATCTTGATTCAATACTTTTCAAATCCGTAAATCATAGAGGTAGAAAAAATCTGATCGGCTATTGATTATTATTCAAAGCATATGTCTCCTTTATCTTAACATGTGTAATACTCATCATTTTCCACCTAAAATATAAACAAAACTCATGAGATTTTATCTCGTTTATTTATTTAATTTAGTACTAATTATTACGTCCACAATGTAGGACAATTGAAATAAGTATTAAAAACTTTCTGTTATAATTATTGGTTTTCATAATTGTAGCACAAACAACAAATGTTTTAAATAAGTTTTTGTTTCTCATTTAAACTCGTCACGTGTACGGAAATATGACATCTTAACAGGGTAAAATTAATCTACATAATATAAATAAACAGAAGCACACAATTATTTATGTATTAAAACTTACTTAAAAGTATTGTATTTATAAAGTAAAATGTTATTTCAATGAAAAGTTGTGATTTTAAACACTTTTTATGTTTAACGTTTTGATTTGAAAACCAGATTTAATCTTTGAATTCTATAATTTTATATTTTTGTGTGGATTAAAAATTTAAAAAGAAAGATCATATAAAATTTAAAACTGTCGTCTAATGTACATGCAAATTTAGTTACTATACAGTGGAGACGCTATAATTCCGAAACGCGTGTCATGTTGCAATGAAATTAAAATTATAAAACTAAGGGTAATAATTCACTCTTTCTACTAACAAGGCAGGAGTACGTTATGCCATGTGCCGCGGCGTAACAGGCTTCCCTGAGGTTTATATGCAACATTTCTAAACTACAGCTAATTTTTCTCGAGATGTTCTCCGGGAAGATGGACAGAAAGAATCATACAAAAATAGATACAAAATAATTGTTTGGCCTAATTCCGCAGTTAGACGTGGATCATGCATTTGAATATCTATTCACTCTCAGCTTTGTTAATGTTTATTAATAGTCTTCATAAATTCCCTTTGTTCTGTTCTAGTTTAAACTGGCGCAATTAGTCTATTGTTTTTCATGTTTCTAAGTTTTTACAAGTTCAATGTTTTACTACTCCGTAGAGTTGACATTGGTTGTAAATAAATCACGTTAATGTTAATATTCATGTCTATTCTATAATATAATAGTATAACCAGGAACAAATGTGATAATTTTCTTTGCGCAATCGTTGATTTACAAAACGAGGCGAAGCCGAGGTAAAGACACTTTTTTCTCCGTGTGATAAACAATAGTATTATTCACATTCGTTGTTTTCTACTCATACATATTAAGACCAGGCGCTTCACTAAATGTAAGGTAAGATGGAACTGAACTTAACATTCGTATTATATAACACAGTTATAATATTACGTTTAAAATAATTATAGACTAATATTAAGTTTTAAATAATTATAATATTATCTGTTGTTTAATATACATTAAAGTACAGAAATGTTATGCAATGGTCACCTTCCTCTTGATGTAGCGTCTAGAATGTAATGCTGTTGCAGTATTGACTATTTTAATCTAGAGAATATTAGATGACAAAGAGGCTCAAACCACAAAACTTTACTTCGTTTCTATATCATAGACACCTAAATTTCATAATATAAAATATATTGTAATCGAGGTGGTCATTCTCATTTTCTAATCAGGTGCACATTTACAGCACTGTAGTAGCATCATATATCAGACGCTGCACCAAGACAAGTTGAACTGGAGCTAAAACTCAATATTCCTACTCAGTACTCTTTAAATTTAAGTTGTCATGATAATTTTTTTTAGTAACCTGAATATATTGAAGGTGGAATAAAAACACTCCGCTCTAACCCAGCATGTATTCAATATATATATATATATATATATATATATATATATATATATATATATATATATTATATATATATATTCGGTTGATCAATAATTTAAAATAGTACTAATGTGGTGCAAACCTAATAAACTCACTTTTTCAAAATTTATGAAATCCTATATTACTACAGCACACCAGCGAATTCCTGTATCACGCCAAAGTCACAGGTATTATTCTATGTATATTATAACTTATTATTTCAATAACGTCATACTTTCTCAACTATCTGTTTGGCAAAATATATTTAATAAATGTTAATACTTAACATTCCGTTACTTACATATTATCACTGTTATATAGGAAGAGAGTATTCTAATTTTAAGTTGTTGATCGATCTTCACAGTTAGTTTACTGGATTTTACAACCTTATAGCCTTTATATCGTTGCTGAATTATCCTAGCTTGACTTAATTACTAAAATATTGGATGCTTGCTTGTTCAATACTATACAACATGAACTAAAGTGTTTTTAATTGCCTGACGTACGATTGCGTGATTTACCGCATAAACACACACACACACACACACACACACACACACACACACACAAATTGTGTAATTAAATAAAGCATAATTACAAAATAGCCATAAAGATATTAAATTTTAACAAAATTAATTGTTGAAATTATTTATTATTCTTTTGAAGGAATTCAAATACTACTAGAATATTTTGTTAAAAAATGTATTTGCTTTCTAAATGTACTGTTCTAAATATTTTTAAAAATCGGAAGAGGAAAGCTATTTTAAAAGCAACCCAAACTGTAAATCGTCCTAACCAAACAGCAGACAAAGGTGGTATTTACATAGTGGGCAAGTCTTAACGTCTGTCACCGAATCCCCAAAAGATTGTCTTTCCCTTTATCCGCATCCTTCTATGTGAGACCTTACTGTGTATTAGGTGTCATTGTTCTCTGGGGCCAAGTGCTGACGGAAAAAAGACAAAGTGATTGAAAATAAATATATTAACGAGCTTAGTCTCTAGATCACATAATTAAACTCGATCCCAGTGTTATGTTTCAAGTTGATGTGTGGTTAATGTGAATTATTCTTGTTTTAAATTTAAAACAGATATCTAATCCATTTAGCGTTAGTTTCATTTCAAATATGGGAACAAACTTATGTGAAATCGTTTATATACAGAATTTATCAATCCTTAAGTACCTAATTACAATCTATAATTTAGTTGGTACGCATGTTTATAAGAAACTGGAATAATGGTGAATATAAAATGTGGAAATAATTAATGTTAGGAGTTTCAGAATTAGTGTTAAATATTTTTGTGTTAAACGTATAAAACTTACAATGTAGGTCCATTTAAATATATAGCATTACTAAATTTAAAATTTAGTTTAAAACCGAGTTTACATGCCACGATGAATATATCATGTGATTTAGGAGCAAATCATTCGTGTTTAAGACATGCCATTATTAAGGAAGATAGACAGACTTCATTTGATGGCTTGATTATTTTAACTCATTGAAAATGCCATGTAACTAATACTTAAATATTATACAGAATATATATTTTAAATTCGGTGTCTAAAAGTAATTTATTAATACCTGCGGAATATTATGGAGGGAGATATTACAAATTTGCCCTCTATAATTGCTAGAACAGTAATATTATCATGAAAAACATAATCAAACAAAATTCATTTATTACAGCAAATTATTTATCTCTGAGTGATGGCTGTCAAGTGCTGACAGGCCTAATCCGTTAATACTTTGATTTATATGAAAACTAGAATTAGATTTTGCCATTACATTACTCTGTTGTTCTAGATAGTAAAGAAAAGATAAACCTTAGACCCATAATGTAGCCTTCACTATATCATTCCTCAGAGGACCATTGTCCGTTCCCTAATTCTCTCATTTTGAGATCCGAAATAATCAAATTTATATTTTCTAAATTACAACCATTTATGACGTACTTCACCACTGCTATAGTTATTTCCGTTAACACTATTTACGCAAGAAACAGCAAAATGTTTGTCAGGTAATATGTCAACGCTCGTGCATATTGGAATATACTGGCTACTGTGAACAATATATTTTACAGGGGTGAAACATATTGAGGTGAAAATAGATACGCTGTGCATACAAGAAAACAGAAATACCGGACATTTATGAATGCAAATTAGAATTGATATTAGGTTTTTTTAAGAAACGCATAGGTATGCAGAGAGATTAAAATATAACGTACTCATTGTTAATTTATACATTTTACACTTTATGTTATGTACTCTTACACATTCATTTGTTTAAATTTTGTTTTTGTCCATAGAATGATTTTGAAGGAAAAATAAAATTTTTCGGACATTTACCGTCATTCAGTGATACAAAAAAATCAATAACTTTACGTTTTGATATGTGAAATCTTATCTAATCTTCAGGTAAATAAGTAACCTTAGACCTAATTACAAAATAGGTTGAATACAAAAAATTACAATAGAGCGTTTTGACACGTATAAGTCAGGAATCACAACCACTATGTTGTGTGTCAACTTCACAAATTCTAAAACATGCTATGATGAGCTATCTCTTTATAACTAGTACAATCAAAGATATTGAGTCATGCACGGTCAGGTATAGTTATTCTGTGAAGATTTTCACTAATATTGGAGTAAGTAATCCTTGTACCGACGATGAATAGCAATGTCATGGAGATGAATTGTTTTTAGAATAGTGTTAGAAAATCATGAGGATAGTAATTTTATTGCACCAAGAATCATTGTTAAAAGGAACATTTTACCAGTGGCAGAGATGTGAATAATTTGACAACCATATCCCAGCAACAATCAGTGACTATAGATTTCTTTATAATGATGGGTAAGATACCAGGATGGTGAACCTGCGAACTTCAGAATACTTCAAAAAGATGTGTAGTTGAATAAAGACACCCTATTCTCTGCACTGACCAGGGTATCTTCAAAATTTAAATTTTCATTTCTTAGTACGCCTCAGTGAAGGCCAAGTAATAGTTCTGTGAGAGAAGATGGACAGGAAACATTATTTGTGATTGCTCCAAATGGCAAATTTATAACCACTCGCTTTCAAAAAAGTTTCCGATGTCACCTGACAACAAAGCCCTTTTTGGTACGCAAGTCTTACGAATGGACTTTAACCAATAAATGATTTTTTATTAAACGAACACAACAATTTATACCGCGGTGTTTGAAACTAAAGCTGTGGGTGGGAAATATATAAGTATAAAATAGACGTCATCGATTTAGATTTTAATAATGAGACGTTATATATGGAACACACAGAACTGCTTTTTTAGAAATACGGGAAAAAGCCCAGATTGTTAAGATTCTGTGAATTATTTTAGCTCTAGTCCTAAAGCTGTTGATAGCCGACCGTGTAATGGACTAATGGATTCTGTCAACTAGTGACAGTCTAATGTACAACTCACCACCCTGGAGAGTTCGGGATGTTGATACATTACAGTTGGGCAACTAGTGGTTAACAGACTGGTAACATAGTTATTAACTCTGTGATTAGCAATAGTATCGGTTATATTGAAAATAAAACACAACCACATATATAAATATATCATTATCTACAGAGTGCTTTATAATAATACAAAATTGTTACTGATTACTATTAAAAAAGCAATACACATACAATTGTAGGCAAGGCTAATAAACCTTTTTTATGTTTAAACTGAACACGAAATTTATGAAATCAGCCAAAAATGAGTTGGTTGGAATTAATTTAAATAAAATATTCGTAGTTTTCAGTTTGTACTAATATAAAAATGCTCAAAACATTTTACTTATTCAATTATTCAATTTTTATTAATATAATGCATATTTTATAATACCATTTTAAACTGTGTTTATTTATGATTTACGTTAAAATAAAGACATATAAATTTATGTAATTATAACTATTTATTTATTTATGTTAGTAGCATAAAGAACACCGTTAAAAATTCTAAGTAATAATGCATTATTATAATATATTTCTACAATCTCAATTGTATAAGAAAAAGTATTTTCATGTCAAAATGCGTTTGATAGATTTAAATAATATGTTTTTTAAAGACTTAAATGTAAATTGTGTTTATTTGTTATTCAGCTATGGAACGTGTATCTTTATCTGGTTGAAATTTACCTACAACATTTGTATTGTAATGAGTGAACTGAAAGTAAAGGCACCACCGCCTCTTCATAAAGGCATCTCTCACAATATAATTGTAGCGAGAGTACACTCACCTCTTCGGGAGGAGAAACTGAATTGTTGTAACTTTATACGGGTAGGTGAGTGGCTTACAAGTACCTCAGATCCCGTGGAGAATCGGGACGTGCGTAAATAAGAGGGTTTTATTATGAAACTTTATTTTTCCGCAAACGGTACTTGAACGCAACCCAATGAGATTGCAATCTGAATGCTACATTTGAAGGCTTTTATGCTTCATTGTTCTTATGCTTCAGTGTTTCATGAAAATATGCATTGTCTTTTATCGATTTCAAGTATTCTTGTAGTAACTATAACGAGCAGAACTCTTTAAATTTATTTAAAAATTACTGGAATGCATTTACTGTAAACGCATATTAATACAGTGTAGGAGTACGCCAGTCCGTCCGTCTCCGTAACAGGCCTCACTAAGTTTCGAGGCTAAGGACGATCCTGGTGAGATATGGTTAACTTGGACCAGATAAAATCTGCCTTGACCTATCTAATACCAAAAAGTACTAAAGATACATTAGTCATGCCAGAAGGATCAATGCCCTCAAAACGTCCCTCTCGGAGTTTTAAGGCAATTGGAATCAATGAAATCTCGATCATATAAAGGAAATCCACTAAAGGAACAGCAATAAACGTGTATTATTAAAATTTTCCTGAACTAATTTCTGAAGTAATTATCTTTTACTTTAGGATAATCTTTTATTCAAATTCAATCCATTAATTTTTTGTTAAAGTATTATTTATGAAACTAACTTTCATAATTGACGATTATTTTTACTATTAAAAACCTTATGGGTCACTTAATAATAGCAAGTGATATAAAAATATTGTCTTAGAATTTTGTGACAGAAAAATGTAAGCCCTTTCTATTTCATTAATGAAAGTTTTGGTACAAATGACAATTCAGAAACATGATATAAATTAAGGGCATTCTTAGTATTGTTTGACCTAAGGGGTGGTTTCTATCAGCTTTCTGTCAAAAGTAACAAACATCGCTTCAGAGAACTATAGTTTAATATTTATTAAAATATTATAAAATGTATTAAAACTACCAATGACCAAGATAAGTGTGAGTACAACGGTTCTAAAAGAATCGATTAGGTATTTATTTTAATGGGTGCGAAACTCCAAAAAGAGACCAAGTTAATCAAATCGCTTATTAAACAGAACTTATTGAACAACTCCTTATTATTATTGGGCAGACAAGATGACTATGGCGAAGAAAATTGTATCGAAGAGCTCCCTCTCCAGTTGCGGGTGTATAAAAAAAAGAGAAGCTCACGCTACTTCCTTCAAATTAAAATGACTCATGTTATCCTACATATGTCACGGATTAAGGAAACGAGTACCGTAAGACATCAATGTAGCTATCCAGCCTGTAAATGAACTAAAGCCCATTTATGTGTGTGAAATATGTTGTGCACTTTCATGTACTCGTTTACAACTCATGCAAAAAATTCTCCCTTCCATGAGTTCTAAATTACTTTTTGTAGGTATCTAACTGTTGTCATATTAAATATTCAGTTCTAGAAATATTTATGTTTCAAGTGGGGGATTCCCAATATGCCAATATTATTACTGTAATATGTTCGTACTTGAAGTAAAAGATTTAAATGAAATATCGCAGTGTTTCCTTGGTTTTGTCTTGCGTATAAAAAATATCTCATCGAAAAATAACTTATAGTTTAAGTATGAGTCTGAGAAAGCACATGTGACAGTTCTTGGGACTTATGACGTCATAAACAATGGGATTCCTGCTTGAAATAATAGGAATCCAAGTTTTAGGTCTGTGGGAACTTTCTGTCAAGAGTTACCAGACAGACAGACGGATGACTAATGTCTTTGCTAATAATAAATTCTACTTAGGCCTAAAGATCATAGATATATTTTTTTTGGTAGTTGTTTCGCTTAGTTTCGTACAAACTAAAATTAAATGCAAATTATAAATACATAAACTTATTAAATTTATTCTCATAAAAATGTATTAATCCCAATAAATCTTTGAATTAAATTTTTGCTGTGTGCTCTTTTTATGTTTAATATTTCAAAACATGAGCGGAGAATAATGTACCTCAATAAATATCAATCAATATAATGCACCAAACTTAGGAAGAAAGTCTGAATGCGTGCTAAAAATAAATATACAATGTATTAGAAAATGGTCTAGATAAAATCTCTTTAAAAATAAAATTTGTGATATGATTGAAAAGTATTAAGCTGAAATAAGATGAAATTCCAATTATTTTTTAGATAAATTGCTTTACTACTGCGTGTTTGGAAATTAAAATGAATTCCACAGATATTAAAACCATAAAATTGAATTATTTCGTTTAATTAAAGCATATTCCGACGTAACTACACATTTTAACGATCATCCCACGGTTACGAGATCACGTTTTGTAATTAGCCAGCATCAAGTCTTAACAATTTACGCTCATTAAAGTGTCTACGTACACAAAGTTTATAAAATATAATCAAACAATATTAACTTTAAAATGGATTTCAGAACGCAATCCAGACTAAATCTGTGTGAAAAAACTAATGTGGTTTTCTATTTTATCTATCCATTCCTCCACATTATGATGTAATAACGTTTAATTCCTTGATGCATATATAAAAAATTTCCTATATGAACAACCATTATTTTTCTCAGATAATTCTATCACAAAAGGTATAGTTAGTCAAAGGGATTTATATGAATTAACACATTCATCAGTTAATATTTGTAGTGACACTCCCTTTTGCCACATAGAAGGTAAATTTAACTCGTTCTTGATTAGGTCTATTTACGTTAGGGTGTTACATTAGATAAGTTGGGTTAAGTATGTTAGGTAAGGTTGTATTTAGTGGGTAAGGACTAGATAATTTACTACTAACTTTTGGTTAATTTATCCAAGTAAAAGTTCTGTTATACCGACGGTTCTAACAATATCTCTGATAGGAACGATAGAGACACAGTGGTTATTGTAGGCGAATTGATAACTAGAGGATAATAGAAACATTTATTGCTGTTGATAAACGATTGATTAACAACAAGTTAATTACCACAGAATTTCATCATTTAGTGCATATTTTATATATATCTTTTTATCACATTTACGTGTAATCCAAACTGGGATGAAATTAACATTTTACTGTTGTCAGGTCAAACAACAATGCATCGCCATGATATTACTGCACGTGTGTTCAAACAAAGATTAAAATCTTTGATGAATTTGATTACACATCACTCGGTATTTGGTGAAACACTATGTTGGCTTTACTCTGTTGAATGGCAAAAACGAGGTTTACCTCATGCGCATATTTTGATTTGGTTAGTGGATAAAGTATGCCCACAAGAAATTGACAAAATTATTTCAGCGGAGATTCCGGATCCGAATTTTGATAAAGAATTATTTAACATTGTTACTACTAATATGATCCATGGTCCATGTGGTACTCTAAATATGGTGTCACCATGTATGGATAATGGGAAATGTACAAAACGTTTTCCAAAACCATGTCAAACTGATACTATCACCAATATCGACGGTTATCCATCTTACCGTCGTAGAGACGTAGACAATGGTGGTCAATCATATGAATTACGCCTGTCAAACGGTGTAAGAGTAGATATTGATAATCGCTGGGTGGTTCCATATTCACCATTGCTGTGCAAAACCTATAAAGCACACATAAACGTTGTATTATGCAGTTCGGTGAAGTCTATCAAATACATTTGTAAGTACGTTCATAAGGGCAGTGATAAAGCTATATTTTCTTTTCAAAATGTAAACGACAATGATGAAATAACACGTTATCAATTGGGGAGATACATAAGTAGTAATGAAGCTATTTGGCGCATTTTTTCGTTCCCTATACATGAAAGGAATCCTGCTGTTATACATTTGGCTGTGCACCTTGAAAATGGACAGCGTGTTTATTTTACAGAACAGACTGCAATACAACAAGCTTTAACAGCTCCAAAAACAACTCTTACTGAATTTTTCAACCTTTGTAAACGACAAGATGTTGTTGGTCAATTCGCAAAGACGTTACTGTATACTGATGTTCCTAATTTTTTTACATGGAATAAACAATCAAAACGTTGGGAACCACGGAAACGAGGCATTCCAGTCCCAGAGTTCACCAATATATTTATGACAAATACTCTAGGCAGATTATATACAGTTCATCCTAAGCAACGCGAATGCTTTTTTCTGCGTTTGTTATTGGTTAATGTTCCTGGACCAACATCCTTTCAATATTTGCGAAAAGTAAATGGTATTTTATATGAAACTTTCTTTGACACTTCCAGTAATAACTTTATATACATTTTTATGAAAACAGCCCAAATTGTTACAGATTAATCAAAGTTTAAAATTTTCGAATTAAAGACGTGTGCACAGGACAACGTCTGTCGGGTCTGCTAGTATATATATATATATATATATATATATATATATATATATATATATACTAGCAGACCCGACCGACACTTCCACCAACCGATAGTGTGTGAGTATAACATGAGTGAAGTGAAATGTAGAGGATGTTTTAAATGAAAACTTAAACTTATTTAAACTGAAGGTAAATAAGTTGAAACAAACTATTTTATAACAGGTATATTTTTTCAATTTACAACTTAATTTATCTTAATGCCATTGTATGTACAATATTTTTTGTTAATCCTTCAGGAGTATACACAAACAAATTAGATGGTTTTTCGACCCTGGAACACGCAACATATAACTGGCCGTGAGAAAAGCATGGATTTTCTAAATCTAAGCCACAAACTGTCATTGTTTGACCTTGTGACTTATTAATAGTCATAGCAAATGCCAAGCGGATTGGAAATTGCAAACGTTTGAATGGTATAGGCGAATCTGAAGGAATTATTGGGATCCGTGGTAGAAGTACAACTTCACCTTGAAATCTTCCGCTCAAAATAGTGGCTTCAAGAATGTTGGCCATGATTTTTTTTATGACCAGTCTCGTTCCATTACACAATTTCGGAGCATTCAAATTCCGAAGCAAAATTATTGGTGAACCAATCTTCAATCGCAAATTATGTGGTGGCATTCCAGGTTAAATCCAGTGAATTTAAAAACTCTACAGGATAGTAAAGTTGACAGCTTCATCAGGATCAACAACGGTGTCAATTGATTTGAATGTAATTTCATTACCAGGCAAAGATTGTTGTATTTAAAAATTGATTGCATCAACATCTAAATTTTTTTCGGCTAAAATAGCTCGCTCACATAGCCATGCATGATTGGTATAATTATGTTGCAAATCTGGAAATACACATTTTACTAAGTCATCTTTGGTAGCCACCATGTTGCAAAAATTCTCTGGGAGTCTTATATATTGTGTATCTTCATAAAATTGGACTTTACCATTGCCAATGTCTAACAATATTTTAGAGAATTCTGACGCTAATGGATCATTGTGAAGTTGAACGCGCATATTAAGAGTAAGGCATAATTTGCTGGCACTTCGCCATAGATAAGATTCTTTCAAACATGCATTTATTTCGTCCGCATATGTCGCACGTGGAATGACGGGTAATGTTTGTCTGAAATCACCAGACAGCAGAAGTAGAGTACCACCAAAAAGCCTAGTATCATCTTTGATATCTTTTAGGGATCTGTCGAGAGCTTCAAGCGAACGCTTGTGGGCCATTGTACATTCGTCCCAGATAATAATTTTGCACTTTTTCAAAACTTTTGCCATGCCTGAATGCTTATTTATGTTACACATTGCTTCGGGATTTGTATGAATATTTAAAGGTAATTTAAGTGCTGAATGCGCAGTCCGTCCACCATCAAGTAAGGTGGCTGCAATGCCTGATGAAGCAATTGCCAATGCAATATGATTTTGTGATCGAATGCGCGCAAGTATCAGTGAGATGAGAAATGTTTTGCCAGTGCCACCTGGTGCATCCAAAAAAAAGAATCCATCTTGTTGTGCTGCAAATGATACGTTTATTCGATCATACACATTTCGTTGCTCAACAGAAAGCAATCGTTCATTATTAGCAACAAAAGTAGCCAAAGAAGTCATATCGAATTGGTGTTCACGTTGAACATCGCTGTTGATGATATCTGCTGCTGGGCGGTTCGGTGCTGGCATGTTGAAATGGATGAGCGGCATGTTCGAAATGAGAGTACAAATATCTTCAATCATTATTAATGCCTTGTTATATATTTCTTCTGAGAATTCAATGTTGGGATTTTTATTAGTAGCTCTAATACGATGCAAAATATCTTCACTCATTGAGTCTTTATATTTGTTCCACAGAGTAGATGCTTCAGTTGGAAAACACGTTGTCAATATTATTGAAAATAATTGACGAATTTGCTGTGGAGATGAGCTCAGTGCTGCATCTGCAAGTGTAAGGTCCCAATGGTTATCATCCTCCAATAAATTTAACTCACAACATGCATCAAAGAAAGTTTCATATAAAATACCATTTACTTTTCGCAAATATTGAAAGGATGTTGGTCCAGGAACATTAACCAATAACAAACGCAGAAAAAAGCATTCGCGTTGCTTAGGATGAACTGTATATAATCTGCCTAGAGTATTTGTCATAAATATATTGGTGAACTCTGGGACTGGAATGCCTCGTTTCCGTGGTTCCCAACGTTTTGATTGTTTATTCCATGTAAAAAAATTAGGAACATCAGTATACAGTAACGTCTTTGCGAATTGACCAACAACATCTTGTCGTTTACAAAGGTTGAAAAATTCAGTAAGAGTTGTTTTTGGAGCTGTTAAAGCTTGTTGTATTGCAGTCTGTTCTGTAAAATAAACACGCTGTCCATTTTCAAGGTGCACAGCCAAATGTATAACAGCAGGATTCCTTTCATGTATAGGGAACGAAAAAATGCGCCAAATAGCTTCATTACTACTTATGTATCTCCCCAATTGATAACGTGTTATTTCATCATTGTCGTTTACATTTTGAAAAGAAAATATAGCTTTATCACTGCCCTTATGAACGTACTTACAAATGTATTTGATAGACTTCACCGAACTGCATAATACAACGTTTATGTGTGCTTTATAGGTTTTGCACAGCAATGGTGAATATGGAACCACCCAGCGATTATCAATATCTACTCTTACACCGTTTGACAGGCGTAATTCATATGATTGACCACCATTGTCTACGTCTCTACGACGGTAAGATGGATAACCGTCGATATTGGTGATAGTATCAGTTTGACATGGTTTTTGGAAAACGTTTTGTACATTTCCCATTATCCATACATGGTGACACCATATTTAGAGTACCACATGGACCATGGATCATATTAGTAGTAACAATGTTAAATAATTCTTTATCAAAATTCGGATCCGGAATCTCCGCTGAAATAATTTTGTCAATTTCTTGTGGGCATACTTTATCCACTAACCAAATCAAAATATGCGCATGAGGTAAACCTCGTGTTTGCCATTCAACAGAGTAAAGCCAACATAGTGTTTCACCAAATACCGAGTGATGTGTAATCAAATTCATCAAAGATTTTAATTTTTGTTTGAACACACGTGCAGTAATATCATGGCGATGCATTGTTGTTTGACCTGACAACAGTAAAATGTTAATTTCATCCCAGTTTGGATTACACGTAAATGTGATAAAAAGATCTGGTCGGCCGTATACACGTACGTAAGTCATGGCGTCTTGAATATATTCTTGCATATGACGCGGACTACCAATGTATGATGATGGAAGAATATATGCGGTACCGATGTTGTTTATATCATTCGTTGCATCTACTTTACCGATTACAGCATCACGTAAATGAATGTATTCCTCAGAACGAAGTTGTACTTGATTAAATTTTTATATACCGTAACCTCTCACTTTCGATTTTAACATACATATCGACTACATACTGATGAAATAGCTGTCTGCATCGGAGAATGTGATTTTCTTCATTAGCACGAATCATCAACCGGTATGCGTAGAAGTTCATCGCACTAACTTTCTTGATCAGTTCTTCGCCTGGAAATAAATACATTTTTAAGATAAACAGAAATGATTGGTTAAAAAAAAGAATAATCCAGTTTTATTTTTGATTTACATCAATGACTTGTGTAATGGGCGCTTCAGTGGTCGCGTGTTTGCCTTTGCCGATGTCACAGCTTTTATTTATAAAAATAAATGTTTTAAACACCTTGAAAAATGAAATGGAGAATGATTTAAAACTATTACGTTTATGGTTTGATAAAAATTACATGATTTTGAGTGAAAAAACAAAGTTTTTAATTTTTGGTCTAAAGACAGAGTACAATTTGGAAACACCTTTGAAATTCGATGATTTTAATTGTTTTAACAATACCTACCAACAGTGCAATTGCATGATTATAGAACAGAACAATAGTATTAAATACCTTGGACTGATTATCGACAGTAAGCTAACATGGAAGTCACATATTTTAAAATTGAAAAAGGAACTGTACAGTAGCTTAAGAAAGTTTTATTTGCTTCGACAATTATGTCCAAGGAAGGTTATGATCAATGTGTATCACGCTCTCATTGGATCCAGGCTGGGGTATGGAATTGCTTGCTGGGGCGGAGCCTACCAATCGACACTTTATCCTATTATTATATTACAAAAACACTTTGTCCGTGTGATTGCAGGAAAGGGAAAGCTTGAGCATGCCTGGCCGATTTTTCTTGATTTGAAATTGTTTCCACTAAGGCATCTATTTATTTATAAAGTGTTAAAACTATTTTTTGTAAGAAGTACAGCTTTCTCCGTAATGACTCGTAGTACAAACCATAACTTAAGACGATGTCAAGTAATGCATGTTCCGAAATCACATTCAGCAGCGTATCAAAATTTTTACAGTAGTATTGCACCCCGAGTTTTTAATACAATTATCTATCCACCAACTTGAAATTTTTTCTAATATAAATCAATTTTTGTCTAACTTAAGAAAGTGGCTTTTTATTACAGAAAATCTAGATATTGTTTTGAAAATTGTACAATAGAACACTATTGCAACTGCATTATTAACAGTTTTAATTGCAAATAGTTAGGTTCGCAACATATTATTTTGTATGTGGTTCTGATTATATTTAATTTAACTTACTATTGCATAGATATTACATGTTTAGTTATTTTGATAGTTTTATAATATATTTATTTATTTATGTCATGCCGTTTTTTAATCTTTAATAATTTTAACGTGCTGGCGATCCCACCACAGGAATTTTTCCTAGGGGATAACCTATTTATTTTGCTTAGTTATGAAAACATAGTGAGTATTCATTTGCAACCAATTGTTATGTTGGAAAACTTGAGTGTTTTTTATCATGGTTTGTTCAAATAATGTAGTCAATGTACAACTATTATTTAAATTTAAATATACGTATATTGTATTTTGGATGTTTGGGGCTTTGCGAGGGACTGTTTTTAATAAGTCAAAGTTTCTTGATGGTAAAATATGTTGATAGTTTTATTTATGTCATGCCGTTTTTATTTTGGAATGGTTTTTTGCGGGGGATGTTTCGGTTGTTTCTTGCGTCTAACATGTATAATAGCATCTCTAAGAATCAATTAAAAATTATCTTTAAGTATAATATAGTTATTTATTGTTGTACATGTTTAAGGGTGTAAATTACATATTCATGTAGAGTTGTAAATGTGTATTTATTGTACTAAATTGTATTGCAGCAAAATAAAGAATTTTCTATTCTATTCTATAAATAATAATAATCTATAAGTTTTACCTGTAGTTGGATTCGGTTGTTTAATATTTAAATAATATCCATCTTCTCCTTCCCAAAATATCAACGGATATTGCAGTGCATCATAAGAACGATGATTGTCTTGAATTATTTGCATCGTGTTATCTCTGCGTTGTATGCGAATATATCGACGTTCACATGGATCACCAGCCATAACAACTGCAACTTCATTAAGAGTTGGAACATTATATGTGCCTGCGTGCTCTCCATGGGGCACTTTGTCTGCTTTAATAACAATGACGTAGTTGTCGTATTCCAGTCTGTTAGAAAGAGTCTTGAACAATCGTAACAATTGGTTATGGTTTAGAAAAAAACGTTTCCAAAATGTCCACAATTTCTCGTTCCTCCATTTGCTCCATATGATTGTATACACAGCGCGTATGGGTTTGTTGCTCCTCATCACCCATAAAATAAATTTGTAAGAATTTTGGATCAGCATCAGGCATTGGAAGCAATGAACCAATTTGGTGGTAAACTTGACCTTGAATCTTGAATGTAGATTCAAAATTACGTCCATCTTCATTATGAACAATGTTTGTTGCTCCAAATGATGTCATTTGAAAGCAAGAATTTATTGAATTTACGAATTTTTTTAAAAAACAATTTTGATTGAGATGTGGTTCCAGCTAATAGTGATTTTAAAGGTTCAGGTGGTGGTTTTAATGGTGGCAGTGAAATTTTTCCAGATGTGCAACATAAACCAGCTGTTTCATCTTTGTACTTCAAAGCATGACAATATTGACACTCTTTGTCTATACTGCCGATCATAATTAGTACATGTGATGAATAGTCTATTTCAGGGTCATATTCAAATGCGAGACGATTAAGAGATGCTCGTGTCAATGCTCGACTATCTTGCATTCGCCGTTGGTTACGCTCTCTGTGTGCATTGGTCGTTCGTTGACGTGCCTCACGTTGTCTTAATGCATTAGCACGGAGACGTTGATTCCGTTGTTCTGAACTTTCATTTGCACGTGTACGTGCAACTTGATCCATTAAAGTTACATTATCCGTTGAGTGTTCTTGATCTGTTCTATTCAATCGACGATCATGGGCCAATTGTGCGTGTCGAGTACGTCGACCAATATTTCGTCCTCTTCCACGAAGACGTGGCATTTTTCTGTAAAAATAAAATTCTGTATAATAGTAAACAATGAATATGAGTAACTTATTGAATACGTAATTTTATTTAAGTAACTTCTAGATAAAAATGTATAACAATGTAGACTACGGTATCTAAAATACTAAATAAGTATTCCCTATAGGTCTGAAGTACAATAAGTGGCCACCATCATAATCGAATTATTGATATATCTGAATAGCCTATCTAAACTACTAAAACGACGATCCAAATTACAGTTATTTAAAGGCTGAAGTATAATAAGCAGCCACCATCTCAATCGAATTATTGATATTTCTGATTAGCCTATCTAAACTACTGAATTTCATTATAGTTATTTAAAATTACAGTATAGTATCAGAAATGGCCAACAGAATTTAATTTAAAAACCAATTCCTACATTATTAACAATAGTTATTGACACATGTGATTCTCTATTAATTTAATATTACAATTAGCACTCACACAATAATTACACGATGATACAAAACAACACACAAATTTGATAGCAGCACAAACTGTCGGGAAAACCTGGAATTAAAATAGAAAAACATTTGAAACTGCGATCGTAGCACATTCTGCTGGATCCAATTTAAAACATACCAAGATAAAAAACAATTTATTTATAAACAAAAAATTAACTGATCAATCGGTGCACACTTAATATTTACAAATTTCAGTTAAAAGTGCATTTTACTAAAACTGCCAATTTTATATCTGGATAACCTCTATTGATATTCCTGATTAGCCTATCTAAATTTAATTTAATTTAAAACCAATTCCTACACTATTAACAATAGTTATTCACACATCATGTGATTTGGATGGTACTTAATTTGAACTTTTCTGACCAATTTTGACTGCAGATGGAAAATGTAAATTACAACAAATTATTTTAAATCCACTAGTTTAAAACTTGATTATCTAAAATGTTAACAATAGTTATTCACACATAGAAACACAACCTTTTGATTTGTATGCTATTTAGGTTATTTGAGATAATGCGACTAATAATCTCTATTAATGTACTATTACAATTTTAGCATTCACACAATAATTACACGATGTTTTATTTTTTATTTTCTTCTTTTTGCCTGTTGGCTTTTATAAACTTATAACGCGGCCACGTAGTACACTTTTTATAACTTCATTCTATTATATTTTAATGTTATTTGCCGTATTTACTTTTGAAACATGAACCTTACAAAACAACACACACACATTCTTTGTTTGAAGGTTATTTTTGACGATGGAAGGATTGTGAAGGAAACAGGATTTTTCCGGACATTTGCCATCGTTAAGTGAAACAAGAAAACAGTAACACTACGTTTCGAGATCTGCAATCTGATCTCTTCTTCAGGTAAAGAACTAACCTAATAATACATAATTACAAACTAGGTTAAAATAAACAAATCTTACTAAAGCGTTGTGGCACGCCTGAGTCAGGAATCACAACCTACATGTTGTATGTCAACTTCACTAACACTAAAGACATGCACTTAATAAAAAAAACTATACAAAACACCAATCATTAAACTAAACTACGGAATACAGGTCACAATATGTCTTCAAATAATGTCTTAATACGTCAATATGTCAATAGGATAGAACTAAACTTCCCGTGCCAGTAATTATGGAACTGTTAGAACTATGCACTCAATGCAATTATTTTGAGTTAGAGGGTAAAATTTACCGTCAAGATGAGGGGATGGCAATGGGTTCTCCACTGTCTCCTATTTTCGCCAATATCTTTATGGAGGAATTCGAGCGAAAAGCTTTGGCTTCAGCTCAGTTCAAACCGAAGATTTGGTGGAGGTATGTGGATGATACCTTTGTTATTTTTTCTCATGGAGACATTGAATTAAATAATTTTTTGAATCACATTAATAGTATTTCTCCTTCCATCCGCCTCACAATGGAAGTGGAAGTCCAAAACAAGCTTCCCTTTTTGGATGTGTGTGTATTAAGAGATAGGGATGTCCTTAAGACAACTGTTTTTCGAAAGATAACACACACAGGAAAATATTTAAATTATTATTTAAATGCGGAGTCACAATATGGTTTTAAGAAGTTCATCTCGCATGAACCAATAATAACGAAAGGGCCCATTCCTGTTCCCCTTCCCTTGTATTTCCGCCATCTTGTTTTAGCCGGCCGTCACGATTACCATTGGCTACCCCCTCTGGTCAGTCGTAAATGGTTAGTAGACGAGTGAAGACATATTGTGACCTGTATTCCGTAGTTTAGTTTAATGATTGGTGTTTTGTATAGTTTTTTTATTAAGTGCATGTCTTTAGTGTTAGTGAAGTTGACATACAACATGTAGGTTGTGATTCCTGACTCAGGCGTGCCACAACGCTTTAGTAAGATTTGTTTATTTTAACCTAGTTTGTAATTATGTATTAGGTTAGTTCTTTACCTGAAGAAGAGATCAGATTGCAGATCTCGAAACGTAGTGTTACTGTTTTCTTGTTTCACTTAACGATGGCAAATGTCCGGAAAAATCCTGTTTCCTACACACACATTGATAGCAGCACAAACTGTCAATTTCAGTTAAAAGCTAAAACTTCCAATTTTATATCTGGATAATCTCTATCCTCCAAAGTGAGTACAGAATATATTGAAATAAGAAGTGGTGTTATTTTTATATGTTCATGCTTACTCTATGCTTTCAAGACTATTATTGATTAAACGTATGGCTGTGTTGTAATATTATAATGTTTACATAGAACAATTAATTGGTGAAAATTTAACTTTGCAATCTGCGTTAGACTACTGATCAAGCACTTTATAATATTGTAATCTAAATGTAAACAAATGTTTCTGCCTCTTTGGTGAACTTTAGCTGAAAATATTCACAGCTGTTAAGTATCAGTTCACTTTGTATTACGTGTCGTAGCGCAGTCTGTCGGATCCAATATAAAACACTCCAACATCAACAACAATTTATAATTAAACATTTACAATAATTCGATTGTGATGGTGGCTGCTTATTATACTTCAGCCTTTAAATAACTATAATCCAATTCGGATAGTAGTTTGGATAGGCTATTCAGAAATATCAATAATTCGATTGTGATGGAGGCCACTTATTATACTTCAGCCTTATCGGAAAACCATCTAATTTGTTTATGTACACTCCTGAAGGATTAACAAAAAATATTGTACATTCAATAGCATTACGATAAATTAAGTTGTAAATTTAAAAAATATACTTGTTATAAAATTAGTAATTCAAAATTACAGTATAATATCGGAACTGGCCAACAGAATTTAATTTAAAACCAATTCCTACACTATTAACAATAAGTAGTTATTCACACATGTGATTTGTATGCTACTTAATTTGAACTTATGTGACCAATTCTGACTGCAGATTAAAAAATGTAAATTACAACAAATTATTTTAAATCCAATTAGTTTAAAACTTGATTATCTAAACTGTTAACAATATTCACACATAGAAACATAACCTTTTGATTTGTATGCTACTTAGGTTATTTGAGGTATGCGACCAATATACTCACTTCAATAAATTTGCAAAATGAGTTCAATAACTTTAATAAATAACTATAGTTTTTTATGCACTTCAAACATCTTCAATCTCTATTAATGTATTATAACAATTAGCACTCACACAATAATTACAGAATGTTACAAAACAACGCACAAATTTGATAGCAGCACAAACTGTCGGGAAAACCTGGAATTAAAATAGAAAAACATGGCTGTGTTGTAATATTATAATGTTTACGTAGAACAATTGGTGAAACTTCATCTTTGCAATCTGCATTACACTACTGATCAAGCACTTTACAAATTTAAAATATGAACTTTCTAAATTTTAAATGTGAACTAATGTTTCTGCCTCTTTGATGAACTTCAGCTGAAAATATTCACAGTTGTTAAGTAACAGTTTACTTTGTATTACGTGTCGTGGCGCAGTCTGGCGGATCCAATGTAAAACACTCCACCATCAACAACAATTTATTATTAAAAAATTAATTAAATAAACTATTAAAACTTGACCGAATTATGAATCTAAACCATTCTCGGATCCAACTGAGGACACACAAAAAGTTTCATTAAAATCGGTCCACCCGTTTAGGAGGAGTTTAGGACCATACACACGCACACAAGAAATATGTACATAAATATATATATATATATATATATATATATATAGGTAATTATATATAATATGTAATAATATATAATATGTAATTATATATAATATGTAATTATATAGTTGTAATTTATAATATTTGACAATTAGAGTATGTTTTTTAAGATTCAGTCATTAAAAGTAGAACGCATTACGTGGGACGATTGATTTTTGTGTGTTTTAATAACCAGTGATCAATTTTGTAATAAATTGATTGTGGCCACTGTCAAGGACGTCGGACGGTTGGGTCTTAATAGTTTTAAATACTATCTGTGACGTCACACATTTTATCAGCACTATTACCGTTGTACTCAACAACTTTTTCACTCCTTATTCACTCCCGCACTGCTCATTGGCTCATTAGGATGGGTAGAGTAAGGCTAAGGGAGGATTAACCGTCCCTTAGCAAAAATTAATTTTCAAATAGTTATATTGCGTTTTATAAATTTTTTGTATTAATATAATTCAAAAATACTCTAATTTTACCGGACAGGATTATTTGTATAACTGTCATTACATTTCTGACATAATAACTGGTGGGATATAAATCTGTATTCTCTCATGAACGTGTTATTTAAACTTAAAAAAACTCCACAAACGTATAAACAACATTAAACGATTCATTAGAACGTTCTACAAAATTAGTACGAGTATTATCACCGCAACTAACTTTTACATAGTTTTAGACAATAACATTTAAAAAAAAACACATATTCATTTCCTCATGATTTCTGGATTCTTTTTAGTCTCCAAGTTCTGCAGCCAAATATCACTGTCGATTACTTTAAGACGCAGCAATGGTTTCTTTACAAAATGTGAACTGGACGTCTTGGATTGATTACAGAGTTTATGAATGGCGAGCTCTTCTCTGATACAAGTATTTATGACCATGAAAACGAGTTGGGACCTCATTAGAGTCTTTCCCAAAAGGAAAGTTTTTTTACCAAACAAGTTCTGTAATTATGTAGTGAACTTTTAATCTTGTTCATCCTGGATTGTATTTACCGTTAAATCTTAATTAGAGGGGAAAATTTTTACACTTAAGGATGTATTAAGGAAGGCTAAAAATATATTAAGAGTAAATTAAATGTACTTTTAGATTAAATTAAACATTTTTGATTAGAGAGTTTAATAACTGTTCATGTGAAGGGTGTGAAAAACTAACTTTTCTGAGTTAATCATTGAGTTTAAACAGCGTACTATAAGAAAATAAGAGTGACTTTAATACGTTTTATAGTCAGATTTGCAAAATAACTATAAATTTTGTAGAGTAAGATTCCTATCGATAAACAAATAATACAATAACAATTACGACGTTGATGAATATTTCATATTTAACCAGAAAGGTTTTTACATGTTTTCATGAAAGAACTCAATTTATTAAAACTAGTCCTCACTACAGAGTCGTTCCCATAGTCCAAATTTATGAATCGTTACAATATTGAATTCTTTGTCTCTGGAGATAATTAATAAAATGTTTTGAATGAATTTTATATTCCTGTAAATGTATGGGTTGTTAATGAATGTAAAAACAGCTTTAACAGGTATTTTATTGTTACTTTATTGAACGAGTTACGAAACTCTAAATGTTACTCAATATATTTGCAAAAAATATAATAAGAGAGTTCAGTTCCCAAAAAAGGTAAATGTTCAAAAACCCTTTAAATGTAAAAAAAGCGCTTATAACTATAGAGTATTAAAGAAAACCATCTGGTTTGCATTATACCAAATTGAATGTAGTAGAAATTGAGTATTTAACCTTTATCTCAACTGTTTTGGTTCCGAGGGAAAATAACAACTCAAATTCATTTATTCCAATTTATTTTCAGACAATATTGTCAAAACAATAAAAATCTGTAAACAATATACTTACAAAAGTAAAAAAAAATTACTGCAAGTCTTCAAACTCTTATCCTTCTCTAATAGGAAGTCCACTAGCCCAATTTCAATATCTGATCATGAAGATGCAAAGTAATTTGCCTTGTATTCGTGTTTTTAACTTCTCTCGAATTTGATCGTCAACCTTTGTTCGCTGATAAGTTGAGCAATGTTCTTCTGATTAACAATAACAATAATGAAGATGTTTTCATTGTTACAATTCAACCTGATGCACTAATTTTTATACAACCAATTCAGTACTGAACAAGCAAATTATCTATCGAACAAGGACATTGCGCTATTGATCCTTCAAGAATCCTCATTGGCTTCTTTGCAGTAAGCCATCAAAGATATTGGACGCTGAACATGTGATGTGGTATAACTGGAAACTGGTATATCGTTGAAAGAAATTGAAATGGAGATATTTATATTAATTTCCTTAACAATGTCTTTCGTAACATACTAATGGTTCTTCTGAACGAAGTTAGACAAAGAATTGGCTGCAGCAAGATGGCTATCACTGCAAATTATGCTATCGCTATACATAATACACATAAGGGGACCTGATGGTGGATTTTTCATATTTTTTTAATTTGTTTTTTTTATTCTCTAATTAATTATGAGTATTTAAGGTAAGATACTTTATATCAGATTATTTAAGCAATCATGATGCTAATTACCATGACTAATACAAATCATTAGACAATTAAAATGTTACAATATTTAATCAACTAGTACAGATTAAAAAACGTGAGAACTACACAAGTAAAAATACATTCACTACAATTACTTGTACAACCACATGAAGAGTCTACCTATTATTACTGACAAAAATAACAATTTATATTGTTGTTGATTTGTTCAAAATGAAGTGTGAACAGTTAAATAAAAAAATTAAATTTATTATAACTCAAACTCTTAGCTTATTTTTTACATAAAATATTTACAACTAACATATCACATTTTAGTAGTAAGTTCCGTGTGAATAAAAAAATGGTGTCAACAGTTTCCTACGCGTTTCTTCTTTTAATAAGAGTGGACCTTTTAAAGGTTTACGTAAAAGTTAATTCATAAAGTTAAGAATCGCTTAATAAAAAATAAAAGAATTATTTGTAAATATAGTAGATTTTGAAGTTTGCCTCTGAACATCTAAAGTGATGTTTGAGTTGTAAACAGAACTAGACGAGTGTCAGGCATGGTACACTATTTGTTAAGCTGTTCATATTACCTCCATTATTTATCTTGCCATCCAGTTGTCATTTCCTGATAAACTAATTAGCGAATGTATATCTGACGTCTCTAGGCGAACAATATCTAACGTGATGTTTTAGTTGTAAGCAGATCTAGACGAGAGTCAGGCATAGTACACTATTTCTTAAGCTGTTAATCTTAGGTCCATTATTTATCCGTATAGGTCAAAATGAAAACATGAAAACAATGTTTAAATATAAACTTTTCGTTTAAGCAAAATTATAAAATGTTTTGTACATTAAACAAATAATTATATATATATATATATATATCTTAATATTATAATTTAACAATTAAATCTTAAATGCCTATATATTTATTTTTAACATATAGTTTGAGAATATATAATTGATAAATAGGGTATATCATTTGCAGGAATAAATAAAACGAATGATGGAGAACTCTCATACTTGTAGATTTTATAAATAATTCAACACATTGGTATTTATACACTGTACTTACACAGGTATTGTTTTAAAGCGAATTATAAAAAATACCTATGACTAAAAGTAAATACTTTGGAAGGAATCTTTTTACATGTATTAATAATCCTTGCTTATTAGATAAAAAAAACTTTAATGTACAAAGCAAGATAATCCAAGCTGATAAATCATTAGTTTACTATGCAATTTAGTATTTATTCAGTCATTGAACACTAGATTTTCGTACATAATCTTATAGTGCCAAGGTAATAATACTAATAATAATAATAACTTAACAAATAATAATATAATTAAAATTTAAGAAAAGTACAACTAGTTAAAAATTCCATTTCCAAACTGTTAAATCTGAAACATAAGAACTTTTAAAAAATAATGTTGTTGAAATATTTTAACTGTTGGAATACGTGAGAAAACTTTATTTACACTTTCACGATTTTATTGACCATAAAATATAACAGGTAAAAGCTTATATACACGTCACTTATCGTAAAATATTTTTAGCCTGGTCTTTAATAAATTTTTATTTAAAGTTACAATGTTTCATAATGTTTTAGGAACTTTCAAAATTTTCTTAGGTTTACGGTATTAAGCAGTGTTGGTCGTCCGAGATCTTCAAACGTTATATTATAATATAATATAACATTTTCTCTTGATGTAAGACTTTAAGACCAATAATTGAGCCAAATTTGAAAATTAATCTTCTTATACAAAGTAAAATCTAACAGTTACATTTAGACAAACAGACAGCGGTGAACTAAGCATTTTGGCAAATTTTTATATAGCAGAATTGGTGTTTATCTTAAAACGAAGAACAAACTTCCGACATATTATCGGAGAGTTCGTACACACCCTGTTCATTATTATGATCGCGACAATGCAAATTCAAATGTCACATCGGAAATATAATTCATTCGAACCATAAATGATCCTGCGCATATTATAATATAGCTGTAAAATTCAGTCGCAATTTTATTTAACCTCTGATCCTTGAACACTGAAGATACAGGACGTAACTGATATATGCCTAGCAAATATTATACAGTTTATTGAGTAATAATACATCGTAAGTTCTATTAATAAAATATTTACTAGGTAAATATTTTTTTGAGCTAGATTATTAAATAAATAATATTGACTCGGACACATTCATAATTTACTTTATATGCTATGTTAATCTCTGTTTGAACTTCGTTACTGTAAATGACAAGTTAATGAACTCTGCGTGTAAAATGAAGCTTTCACTAGATATTCTTTCATGTGCAAATAATGAGGTTTGTGTAAAAGAAATTTTTATGTGAGCGATAGCAAAGACTGATTTTCTTGTCATATTTACCCAGTAATAAAATCGCGGATTTATCTAAAATGTTAGTGAAATACTCTTTTTATATTTGTTCAGTTGTGCATACTCTATAAACGTGTTTGAATGGAAATTACTCCTTTAAGTAGGTATTGAAAATAACTAAATGTTTGTTATTTTTCAAATTTGGTGTACTAGTTTTCAAGTTGTATTTTGAGAGTAATAATTGTTACACACGATAAAAGAGTTATTCAATGAAGACAGAGACTGGTTCTGGAATCTGAAATTGAGAGAGTTAACGTCGACAAGATTTCCTGCAATAGTTGGATCTGTTATCTATCATGAAACACTACAATTTTCTAACTTTTTCAGAACAGTATCATTAGTAACTGTATACGATAGTGGCCGCCACTGGATGAAAACTGATCCGTTTTTACCTAGTGGGATCTAAGTCCTATATTTGTGCAAAATATCTTTATGTTTGGATTAAAACAGCGGCTACAACCTATGATGATTTAATTTGTGGAATTTGGCGAAGAATTTATGTCGTGATATAGGAATGGTCTCAGGACTTAAAAGAAGGTAGATTCCGGTTACAAGGAGGAGAGGGTGCTCCTGTTTCGGTCCATAGCGAGGAAACCTTCAACAGATCAACATACGTGGTAAGAACTGATCCATGCCTTACTGTAGTAAACACCAATGGAAGTGTTAAATAGATTGATCATATCAAGTGACACCCTGGAAATTTGAGTATCAGCCAATCTTCGAGGACCACATTATAGACACATCAGACAGCTGGTGACTATTGTCAAAAATGTTGTAAACTATTATTCGGACATAATACCTACCAGAATATTAGGCCGAGTGCTCAATTCATACCATCTGGTGTGGATGACTTCACAATTGGGATGAGTTTTTTACAAACGTTATATATTTATCTTGCTAGATAATAATCAACTTTAGATTGACTACTACGTTTCTTGGTCCACATAACGTTGAAGCATTACTAACAGTATTATATTCTTCAGATATTTTATTACAGCTTAATTTTACCAATTACAGCTTCAAAATTAAGAAAATATTTTTCAAATATTTTTGAATAAGAAAACACATTTACAAATAAAATTTTTTTTAATTTCTTAGATTATATTCGGTGTATCACGTTTCAATACTTTCAGCAGCTAGGACTATTGAAAAATATTACATTACGTTAATTATTTATTTTATAAGAGCAAGAATTAATAATCTTAATAATATTTACAAATGTTTCGTTTAAACCAACATTAAAACAGTTTACATTGTATTGGTGGAATAATAATTGTATATAATAACTGTCTGGTTTATTTAGATTTAGTTTACAAATTTCCATACTATAATATTACCTAGATTTGCGATACGTCTTGCAAGTAGGCACTTTTAGAGAATTAATAGATTTTTCTCTTTTGACACTCACACCAAAGGTTTGGAATGTTTTTAAATATTCGTAACTGTAAATTGTAAGCGTCATCCCGTTCTCTGAACTCATCCTAAGACAATCGAGGGCGTAATTCATATCATATTTTCAATGCGTAATTGTATTTTATGAACTTGGCGAATCGAGATCAAGAATAGGATTAAGCGTCTAAAGACACTTTTGATCCGTGTGGGGAACAAAGATTTTTGTCATAGAGAAAGGAAAATTAAAACTTTAACAGATTTATTTTTATAAATAATAAGTAAAAAATGGTCAAGTTTACAAACAAAAAATAAGTGTTTTGTGCATTTAATTCTACTGATACAATAAAAGACGGAAAATACTTTAATTGTCCACCACCTGTTTTTTTAGACATATATTATAGGTTAAATAAAACACTCACTTTATGCACAATCACACTTTATATCAAAAATAGCTAATATGCTGTGCAGTAAAATAAAACTTATTTTGCTTTATTTTTTCGAACTGCCAATTTTATGATCTACTATGTTCAGGCACTCCTATTTAGTTGTCATTGTCTATGCCTCAAAGCCAAGAAACTATTTGGTAACATGGCATGACACTTATTGTCTAGTTGAAAGACACGTGATCTATAGGCTATATCTATAGAAATCACATAAAAATGAAACTATTGGACCTATTGGGAAAATGGAAGCTTCACCTTGACATGTTAACATTTACAGAACTAATGCCTCTTCGGAACATCACAACAATCCCTAATCCTCGCTATGCCCAGACATGGCTCTCTCTATGTAATCGTCTTACTTCCAACGTAAAAACGACTTAAAGAGCGTCGTTTTGATTCCAGACAGGACGCCTTTAAGACAATGGAGTCGATTTTGGAGAGGACGTCAAAAATAGCTTTCCTAACACGTTTCTAAGCACGGCAGGAGTGTAAATAACTAGTTTCTACAAGCACTTCTTAAAAAAATCAGTCTGACTTTAATAAAACCCCTCTTAAAAGTACTTTTTTCGTAATATAATGTCGTGGTTACTTGACTGGATTTACTCGTAAGACAATTTCCTAATGACAATAAACACTGTTGTAGCTTTTATACAACGTTTCATTGTGATTTTTATTACTGAGGGGTGTTCTGTATCCTGTCGCAATCACTAAGTTGCTTTAATTTTCTCTTAATCGTTATTGGAAATATCAGAATACCAATGCTGTAGCACAATATTAGTAAAATAAAATGCCAGGAAACACCCCTGAAGATTATTTATATTATTAGAAGATTTACCGCCTTTTAAAGAATATTTATATTACTCACTGAATTAATACTTTTTAAATTATTAAGTAGGTCAAAATTTATAATAATAATGGTAATGCTATGATATATATATATATATATATATATATATATAAAATATAAACTATAAATACTCTTTCAATAACTACTCTGAAATTATTTGGGGATAAGGTTGAGTCATAAAAATAATCATACAAAAAGCACTTTATTAATTTCATTTGTAGAACCTAAAACATCTTCAACGTACAACATACTAAGACCAACATATTGAACATACAAGTTTAACATACACGTATAATACATAAGTGTTATCTAAACAATAGGAGGATTTATATATAAATGCTGAGGCATAAAAGCACATGAATTAATTGTTTGAAAAACAGAACTATCCTTTGACTATAACATTTTTATTGCGATTCTTTTTCAAACACTCAATATTCAGTTCTTTATATTGAACGTTATTAAATCACTAAGAAACTAATGACCATCTAAAGTGTTATATCAAGTTTGTTACACTCCAGAGTCACATTTTCGATAGATCGGTCCGTCGTAAAGTTGAGTAGAGTCTCGTGTAGGTTGCACTGTGTGGCGGGAATTACTATAGAAGAGTATAAACCAATTTTATACAACGACATTGAGGTTGACACAGTATATTTCAACACAATGCGATATTTATAAATTTCATTTTTACCAAAACTTTTGAATTATTATTTCCAAATATTTATATAAAAGTCTGTAAAGGCTCCTAATCTGTCCAAAATCGCATAAGATTCTCTCAAATTCAGTGAGAATTGTTCACTCTTGATACTATTATTTTTACATATCATTGATTCTTTTACATAAAAACATCTCCCACAGTATTATTCATATTAAGACATTTAACTCATAGGTACAAAAGGTCTGGAATTAATCTAGCGCATAGGACGAAGGTTGCACTTAGATTTCTGTAATGGCGAGAATAAAAGAGGCGCTGGGGCGTTGGGAATGCTCCAGCGATAAACGAAAAGTTCCGTTTTGATTTATCAAGCAGAGAAGGGCACGGCACAAGGGCATTTTAGGACGACGCCTGAGGTTTGCAGATACTAGACGATTAGTGAGAATGCGTTAGGTCACACGGAAATCGGTTTGTCAGTAGAATGGAAATAAAGTAATTGCGAAGGTGTTGCTGCTTGTATATGGTTTTAAAAAGATTGCTTGACCATGGAGCAAGCACAATACACGACTGCCTATTACCGCAATAATTTTATTCATATTAAGTAATTTAAATGGTAAAATAAATGTTACATACAATATTCTTCTCCGTTTTAGTGTTCTTCAACAACTTCACATATAGCCCACCATTTATCATATGTGATTATAATTTCGTTTTACGATAATCCCATAATGAAACTTTCCTAATCAAATCATTACGACTGGTTGCTACGTTTATAAAGCACTCACATTTTGTTTTGATGCTTCTACATTGACAATTAGCAAAATAAACGCGTTAGGCGCGGCAATGTTCGCATACTGTTTGTCGCGCTGTTTATATTGACTTGTACGAGCTTCTCTTTCAATTATTAATTTCAATAATTCGACTAATTACTCAACGAACATTTGGCATTTCATTTCATTGCTTTGTGCTTTATTATTTGCCAGTCTATAGTTATTAGCGATATGCTTAAGCATTCAATTATTTTAATAATATTACAAAACAAATTAAAAATATTACCACGATTCATTAGACAAACTCATCTATTTTTTAAGCATTGTGTTGGTTTTCAATACGATATCAATGGTTTTAAAATTGATTTTTTATTACAATGGCACACTTATTGCAATGAAATATGGTGGAAGTTATGTGTTCCAGTTTTTTCATTCGTCTTCAAAAAAGAAGACATGAATATAATTATTTTAGGTTACATAATTATAAGACATTCTTGAAAGTTTATTATGTATCGGTATAAAATAATTGACCACTTAATGATTGTCAAAAATCTTCCCTGAAGTTTTTTTATTCACAGACTTATAGAAAGACATCCAAAGGCAATATTAATTCATGTTATTAAATCACCATATTTAATTGACGAGATTACAATATTTAAGTTGACTTAAAATAAAATGACCAGAGTTAATAAAATTTTAAGTTTTTTAAAGTAAGATTAAATATACTTAAGTGTATCACATTTATCCTCAACGAGATTTTTGTTTGTAGAGTTCTTAGGTTTTTCATATTTAGTTATAATAATTAATCAAATTTTACGCATTAATATAGTTTTTTTACTAATAATCAAAATTTTGTATGTTATTTAGAACTGCTTTTTGCCCACCATTGTTCGATACCATTTTAATTATAAGCCATCTATTTTCACTTATCTTTGCACACACACACACACACACACACACACACCTGCATTCCAAATCTATAGTGGTCCGACTGTCACGTGGTATGAGGTGACTTCTGTCAGCCAATCAGGCGTCCAGGACGCGGACAAGAAAAGCTCTCCGAGGCATCTCTCCAGTTCTTCTAATATATACAAGATATTGGTCCTGTACTGTATATATTTAAAAGCAAAACTGTGCTAATGGGTTTTTAAATATCTCCTGCCTCATTAACTAGTTTTTTTAAAATAACTCATGTTAAATTATTTATAGTTTTTAATGATCAAAATGGCATTTTTAGGATGTTATTTTGAAATAATACATGAAAATATATATTATATACAAAATATCATTAGGTTTTCATCAAAGAAAAGAAATCGCAAAGTCTTGTGTATGATTATTATTTGCTTTATAAATAAAAACGAGTCAAAATAAAGGTAACAGATAGTTTTACGATTCGTTAATAAACTTCATTGCCTCACCTGCCCATTCATTCCAGCTAACAAATGGCCTTTGTTTTCTGTAAAATCGGAATGAAACCCGTCTTTATCATCATAACACTTTTAACACATTAAAGAAAATTCTCCTTATTACTTTTAGAAATAGGAGATTGAAACTGTTCGTATAATAATTACTACTTTATGCATCTTATAATTTGAGCTAAAAAAATTTACAAAGCAAAGATTATATTGTCATTGCAGTATTATAAAACACAGCTAATGTCGTAAAACGTAAAAAGTGAAGTTATTCAAGATTTTTTGTACCTCAACAATACTGAGGTATCAAATAACTCCAACTGCATGAAATTAAAATAAAGCTTGGAAAGTATTTTTTTCATGTTTTTTATATATATATATATATATATATATATATATATATATATATATATATATATATATGGGTGTATATTATGTCTGGAAACACCCAAATATATCCTTTAATAATTTAAATATAAATTTGAAACCTCTTACAATCGTGATAGAGATTGGGCATCTACTTTTTGGAACAATGTTTTGTTATGTCACACCAACGGGGGACGTCCTGCCGAGGGTATCGTGAATATTCTTAATGGAAGCCTATACCTTGTGATACATAATTTTAAAGGTAATAGCTTACTGAATTGAATGCCACAAACCGCATCTCAAAGGAACTATTCTATCAGAAAATAGAGCATTTTTAGTATTGAAAATTTACTGATGTTCAACAATGTAATTTTAACATGGTTCTTGCCACAAAATGTGTTACACTAATTTTTTAGCATTTTTTAAATGTTCAATTAAAATAAAATAAACAATTTATTTTTAAGCTGGTTTCATTAGTACAAATTTACCAGTTTTTATTACAATGAATAAAACTTATGAGTCACTTTCTCTGATTACTTATGAATCTGTACTTGGTGTTTTCCAGTCAGCAGGAAGGTTTAAAGAGACAAAGGTCACTAGCCTATGAGAAACATTATTGTGTTATTAATCATCTGGTCTACAGGTTTCAGTTTGTTGAGCATGGAGCTTTCACTAGACAGGTCTAAGCTTGGGAATTACAAATGGACAAAGGTCATATCATTCCTGTCGAGTTAATCAGTGTCTCTGAAGCATTGCTGTCAACAAGTTATCTAATTACAGTAGTTCAGTTTTTATTTGGCATTTTAATGGAATTGTCTGAAAGAGAACGAATTACTCTGTTGATGATGCGAGGATATGGCGATCGTCAAAGATCTTATCGGGAAGTTTGTAATTTGTTTAATGACACTTTCCCAGAAAGGAATCCCATAAGTGTTTCAACAATATCAAAAACTATTGAGCGTTTTGAAATGACAGGGAGTGTACGTAATCGGCCAAAGTCGGGTAGGATACAATCTGCAACAGATGAAGAACATGCACTAGATGTTTTGCAAACATTTATTGAAGACCCACATACATCGCTCAGAAAAGCTGCACAGCAACATGATATGCACCCTATGTCTGTGAGTAAGATTTTGAAAATTAATAAATACAAACCATTTAAAGTTCATTTAGTCCAACAGTTAAGTGAGGATGATTACGACAGAAGAGTTGAGTTTTGTGAACTTGTGATGCGCAAATGTGATGACAATAGAGATTTTCTGACCAACATACTATTTTCTGATGAGGCAACTTTTTTCCTAAATGGCAATGTTAACAGGCACAATTGCCGTTACTGGGCTAGTGAAAACCCACATTGGATTACTGAGTCCCATTCACAGCAACCACAAAAACTGAACGTATGGTGTGGAATTTTAGGTAACAAAATTGTTGGACCCTTTTTCATCAATGGAAATTTAAATGCCGAACTTTACTACAATATGCTCCAAAATGAAATAATCCCAGCTATTCAAATTGAATCAGGAGAATACTTTGATAATGTATGGTTTCAGCAGGATGGTGCTCCACCCCATTATGGGAGACAGGTAAGAGAGTATTTGGATTTAAGGTTTCCTCATAAATGGATTGGCCGAAGAGGAGAAATCGAATGGCCTCCAAGATCTCCGGATTTGTCACCAATCGATTATTTCCTATGGGGTCATTTAAAATCCAATGTTTATAGAAGAAAGCCTCATAATTTGGAAGACCTAAGAAACAGGATTATAGAGGAGATTGCTTTGATAACTGAAGAAATGTTAGGCAACTCTGTCGAATCATTTTACACAAGATTGGCTCATTGTCAAACCGTAGAAGGAACACAGTTCGAACAATTGCTTTGACACCAAATGCAGGTAAAACGTTTGTTGTAAGACTTTTCTAACAGCATACATTATTTTTTATTTGTAATAAGAAATCAATAACATAAGTATTTCCATAATTGTACTGTAATAAAAACTGGCAAATTTGTGCTAATAGAACCAGCTTAAAATGAAATTTTTGTTTTATTTAATTGAACATTTAAAAAAATGCTAAAAAATTAGTGTAACACATTTTGTGGCAAGAACCATGTTAAAATTACATTGTTGAACATCAGTAAATTTTCAATACTAAAAATGCTCTATTTTCTGATAGAATAATTCCTTTGAGATGCGGTTTGTGGCATTCAATTCAGTAAGCTATTACCTTTAAAATTATGTATCACAAGGTATAGGCTTCCATTAAGAATATTCACGATACCCTCGGCAGGACGTCCCCCGTTGGTGTGACATAACAAAACATTGTTCCAAAAAGTAGATGCCCAATCTCTATCACGATTGTAAGAGGTTTCAAATTTATATTTAAATTATTAAAGGATATATTTGGGTGTTTCCAGACATAATATACACCCATATATATATATATATATATATATATATATATATATATATATATATATATATATATATATATATATGTGTTATATATATATATATATATATATATTATATAAATGAAAATAAAAGTCGTTTGACAGGTATTTGGTCTTCCGATCATATGTTAGTTTGCTTATTTAAACACATGTGTGACAGATATGGGCAAATACAAAATAATTGAATCAGAAAAAGTGAGGGCTCTGTGGTGTAATGGTAGCACATTCACCCGGAAAGTGAGAGATCCGGATTCGACTCCCGGCGGAGCAAGTAATCTTTGTGATTCAATGTTTATTGAAATTATATATATATATATATATATATATATATATATATATATATATATAAGTAGATATGAATATGCCGATTCTGGCGCACTTTTGGGACAGTCAGAAAATCAATGTAAAATACTGTCCATTGAACAATAAAAAAATCTAAGAAATCTAACAGGAAACCACGAATGTAAAATACTGTCCATTGAACCATAAACAAATCTAAGAAATCTAACAGGAAACCACGAATGTTAAATAACCGAATCTATAGCTGTTTTACTGTTCATTGTAGGCTTCTAATTTCTTAAGCTATTTTAATGAAAAAATCCAGAAATCTTAATAAAAAATCTTTATTCTAAAAAGTTAATTGTAACACAGTCTTTATCTTTAATAGTCTTCTTTCCAGTAACAACCAAGTGTAGTTTTTCATTTTTGTTCAATTCTTTAATCTTTTTTTCATCCAAAACAGTCAAAAATCTGTTCGGTAAGTGTACTTTATAATCTTCCAACTCGGCAATTATTGTAAACCCGAATTTATCTTTCATTTTCTCCAGATTCAAAATTTTGTATTTCTTATTTTCTTCTAATTCTATTAATTTCTTGTATTCTTTGAATGTTAAATCACCAACCTTATTCAACTCTTGTAACAGTGCCATTTACATAGAAAAAAATTAATACTTCTACACTTTTAAGGTGAAAAATCAACACTATACTTCCAAAATACACAAAAAACCGGGGTTTTGACCCTAAAAACACGGTTTTTAGGGTCAAAACCACAGCTCTTAAGGTGCATATACTAGAGTTTTTTGAAAAATCCTGAAAATCTACTGAATTTCTCTAATTATTGCGAATTTTTAGCTTTAAAGTTGATAATGTGAACGATATTTCTCGAAAATTCTGTTGTAAATATATTAAAATCTTAATGAAAAATCTTGGAAAAGTTAAAGAAAAAAATATTGAAAAAATAGTATTATAGAATTTAAATTACCCCCTACAAACCAATATAGTAATAAAAGTACTTTTATTACTATAACTATACTATTTTTTCAATAATTTTAAGTCTTAGTTTACAGATTTTTCTATAATAAATAGAAGAATCTACAGCTGTTTTAACTACAATTTGTGCTGATTTGTGTAAAATTCTAGTAAAATTCTCCACTTTTCAAAGTGTTAGTTAAACAAATTTTTCTTCTTTAAATAGAAGAATCAAAGGCTGTTTAACCATAAATTGTGCTGATTTTTATCATCAAATTTTGATAAAAATCCTTAGAAATCTACTGAATTATTGCTATTTTTCAGCTTAATAAAAAGATATTTTACTAAATAGTAAAACTTGGCACATTCAAATTTTCCCTATTTAAATGGAGCGGAAAAAGATAGAGTGCCCATACTGCAAAAAAGATGTTTTCGAACATCATTTTACCCGACATTATAAGTCAAAAAATCATCTAAAAAACAAAGACATTTATGAAAAAGAACTAAATTATTTGAGGACTTGGGCTAAAGAAAATCAAATTGCCGATCACCAAAACATGTATAATATAGAAAAATTGCGTGAACTAAAGAAAAATTTTAAGGAAAGTAAAAAAGATCTCAATCTATTTAAAGATGAAAAAATTCAATCAATCGCTGAAAAATTGTCCATTGAAACAAACGATAAAACTAAGTCTGAAATGATCGAAGAAATTGACAAAACGCTTAATGAGAAACCTGAAAATATCATTGATGTCGAAGTTTTATCCTCTATCCATGGTCTTTTCAAGCAATACATTTTAACGAATTTAAATGAAAATTTCATGTCAATTTACAAATATCTTTCTATTTTTGCGTCCAGAAATTAAAAGTTTAATCGAAAAATTTCAAGAAACCGTTAAAAATATGAAGGGCTATCTCTCTTTAGAATGCGAATACGAACGTACTTTAGTGAACGGTGAAACACAAACTTGCCCAATGTATTTTACTATAAAAGCAGACGAGATCTTTGACATAAACGACTTTATTACTAAGCAATTTAATAAATTAACACATCGAGAACAAACGAATCATCCAAATAAAGGTTCTGGATGGACATTAAAACGCTGCAAACAACTAGTTTTGAGCCTTAATAAACACGAATTTATGAACGCAGGATCATATATCGATTTACCAAAGAAAATCAAAGATAAAAAAGCTTGTATAAATATCAAAAATAAAGATGATTATTGCTTTATTTATTCTATCCGATGCGCTATTGAAAAACCCGAAAGAGGACTGCGAAAGATCAAAACAATATGAAAAATTTGTAAATGACGAGATATTTTCAGGTTTCGAGTATCCAATGTCCTTAAAAGATATACAATTATTTGAAAAACGAAGTTACAATTCCAAGTACAAATATCCAAAAATGTCTATCAATGTCTACAGTTTTGATGAAAGTATTAAGGTTGTTCCGTTACAAATTTCTGAAAAATATGATGCAGAATTAAATATTGATCTACTGTATGTAAAACAAGAAGACAAATCTCATTTTGTTTTGATAACCGATTTAAGTAGGTTAGTGAGTTCTCAAACATCCAAACATGGACATAACAATTTTCTATGTAGGAGATGTTTAAGCCATTTCTACAAATCTAGAGATTTAGCAGACCATTTAGAAATTTGTAAAAATCACGAAGTTTGTAAGCCAATTATGCCGTTTCCGGGTCAAACAACTAAATTTACTAATTATCAAAAGAAGTTTAGCCATCCGTACGTAATTTATATGGACTTTGAAAGCATATTAGAGAAGATTCCCACATGCAAAAACAATCCGCAAAAATCGATCACAACCAAGATTCAGAAGCACATTCCATATGGTTTTACTCTATACTTAGTGTCTAATGTGACCAATCGTATGTACAAGCCGATATGTTATCGAGCCAAAAATGAAGAAGATTTGCCAAATGTTCCTGCAAAATTGTTTGAAGAACTTAATAAATTATCGAAATACATAGCTAAAAAGTATAATTCTAAGAATAAAATACCTATGAAATTAACTGAAGAAGAAGAAATTTCGTATCAAAATTCCAGTCTTTGTCATATTTGTGAATTTGAGGGTTTTGATAATCAAACAAGAAAAAAAGTACGAGATCATTGTCATTTAACAGGTAAATTTCGAGGTGCTGCTCATTTATCTTGTAACTTGAATCTCAAATTTCCTCAAAATATTCCCGTTTTCTGCCACAATATGTCATGTTACGATACTCATTTGTACATAAAAGAGTTGGCAAAACAGTATGGTAATGTTGATTTGATCGCAAACACAGATGAGTAATATATAAATTATTCTGTAAATTCTGGATATGGATATGAGTTTGAAGATGATAAACCAAGAAAGTTCATCAAGTTTTCTTTCGTAGATACGTTCAGATTTATGGCATCGTCTATAGAAAAGTTAGCTAAAAACCTCAAAAAAGATGATTTCAAACATACAAATCATTTTATACAAGATGGTCTGAACGCAATTCTAGATAGACAACCAAATGACGAAGAAGAAATCTTTAAAATTCTATCTGGAAAAGGCATATTTCCTTACGAATTTATCGACAGTATTGAAAAACTTGATTACACAGAAGAATTGAGAATTCAAGATTTCTATTCACTTTTGACAGACGAGAGCATATCTGAGAAAGATTTTCAACACTACTTAAATGTATGGAACAAATTAAAAGTAAAAAATCTAGGAAATTACTCCGATCTCTATAACATTCAAGATGTTCTATTGCTCGCTGATATCTTTGAAAATTTTAGGAATATTTGTTTGAATTGCTATAAACTTGATCCAGCACACTATCTAACAGCTCCCAGTCTTGCATGGGATGCTATGTTAAAATTAACGAATATAGAATTACAATTAATTAGTGATTATAATATGTATTTGATGATCGAAAAAGGTATTCGCGGAGGCATTTCTCAATGTATTAAACGATATGTGAAAGCAAATAACAAATATTTAAAAGATTTTGATAAGACAAAGCCTGAAAACTATTTGTTGTACGTCGATGCAAATAACCTTTATGGGTATGGCCTAATGCAAAATTTACCATATAACGAAATCAAGTGGATGGATCCAAAAACTTACACAACTGCAGAATGGAAAGAAACAATTTTGGAACTCACTGGCGACGAAGATTATGGCTATACTCGCTTTCGCTCGCCGGGGGGCTCCGCCCCCCAGGCCCCCTTAGGGGTGTTACTTTAAGTTCGGGTTCGAGATCAATTTAGGTATTAGCTAATTTTCTATTAGTACAGTTTTGAAATCAGGCAATTTTTTGAGAGTGGGTAATTTTATCAGACTCAATTGTATTTGGGGTAGATAGTAGTTGTTCAATATTCAGGTAGGGAGAAAAAGATAGGATTTCAGTGAAAAAAAGGTGAAGAGGCTGATTTATGAGCTTGATATCAAGGATATTATAAACTATTGCATTTGATCATTTGAAGGTAATAGAGATGGTGGTTTTAAATGAAGAAAATGCTTTTGATGGAATAAATGGGTGGTTGGAATTTCAGTACAAAAATATGTATGAATTTTGAAATGAGTAAAAGTAAGTTGGCTGTTTGTCGGTTAACCTACGCTCAGGCATTGAGGTTAGCGTATTCAGTCTCGCCACAGGGATGCACAAAACGCAGAGACCATGTATATGTACACATTTATAACAACAAGTAGCTTATTAAATCAGCTTTGGTTTTAAGTGCAATAGTTAGTTATGTTTATGGCATAACTTATGGTTGAATGCAATGGTAGAACAGGTTGTTAAATTGTTAAAGTATTGATTAAATATGTCAGATGGTTGATGGCATGAAAACACGATGACTTAGACAATGTTAATGAATGGTGAATTGACTTTGAGGTAAAAGAATTGGGTTTATTTTTTAGGATGAAAAGAATATTGCTGTTTAATTAATTTGTCATTATTCGTTTTAAGCAAAAGAGATGGTTGATTTTGTGTGTGTTGAATATGAATAGTGGTTTAAAAATATAGAATAAAATGTGTTTGGAATTTTGAAAAGAACAGAAAATCAGTTGTTTGCCCGTCGGTTTACCAACGCTCAGATATTGAGGTTGGCGTATCCAGTCTCGCCACGGGGAGGCCGGCAAACTTAGAGACCATATCTATTTACATATTTACACAAAACGGGGAGTTTTATTCTGGCAGATCCCCTTGCCTACTGCTAATAAAGTCATCAGGGAGTTTTGGTAAAGCAGTTCCCTTTGCCTACTGCTAATGAAATCATCAGGGAGTTTTGGTAAAGCAGTTCCCTTTGCCTACTGCTAATGAAATCATCAGGGAGTTTTGGTAAAGCAGTTCCCTTTGCCTACTGCTAATGAAATCATCAGGGAGTTTTGGTGAAGCAGTCCCTTTGCCTACTGCTAATGAAATCATCAGGGAGTTTTGGTAAAGCAGTTCCCTTTGCCTACTGCTAGGTCAAATCACGACGGGGAGTTTTTTTTAAGTGGCAGATCCCCTAGCCTACTGCCGAAGACTTAATCAGTGTTTAGAAGGAGCTCGTCATATACAATATTCTTTGCATAGGCGACTCCTTCTACTATTCTGTCGTCTGGTACAAGAACGACGATGTCGTCTGGACGTCTCACTCTGCTCAACAGGACGTAGAGCTGGCCATGAGTGAAGCAGTCCGTTCTCAGGTCGACTCCGACGTACTCAATTGTCTGGCCTTGGCTCTTGTGACCAGTCATGCAGTACGCCAACATGAGGGGGAACTGACGGCGACAAACCCGGAGCGGCGATCCTTCGGCAAACGCGAACCTGAACGTAATCCGGGGAATTCCGATAGGTTGCGTGTTGCCGATAAGTCTGACGGTGATCAGTCGGCTGCTGATCGCCGTCACAATGACTTTGGTGCCGTTCACGAGTCCATCACCGATATTTAAGTTTCTCATGATTAAGCATACGGAGCCGACCTTGAGACGCAGGACGTGATCTGGCACTCCTTTGCCAGTGGCCTGGTTGAGGAGATTTACGTCCACATCCAGCCCGTCGTCGTCTTCTCTGTCCACGGTGTCCGCGCTTCTCAACTCATGAATGCGCCCGTCCATGAGGTCTAGGATGCGACCGTTGATCTCCTTGACGTTCACATTCAGAGTTGAGAGTATTGCCCGTCTCGCACAAAGATCAGGATCTCGCAGAAACACCAGGAGGAAACACATCCGTTATTAAGTCCGCGAGAGAAGTGAGGCATCTCACCCCAGTGAGGGGAATGAGAGACTCTCTCTCGCGGCCTTCTCCAAAAAGTAAAGGATTTATTGTTCCATTGCCTACTCCAAGGAGGAAGTTGGAGTAGTCAATGGAACCACTAGTTCTCTGGGGTGTCGTCAGGGAAAATAGTGTGAACAGTCGCCACAGATGTGACGCCCGAAGTGACACGCACGCGACATCAGCTGGTGTGCGAGCCTTCTCAACGACGGGCGCAATCTGACGGAAGTCCCCGGAGCAGATGAAGATCTTATTCCCGAATGGCACACTACTATTCATGAGATCCCGGAGGGATCTGTCGATCATCTCGAAGATGTAGCGGTGTGCCATCGGGGCCTCATCAAACACAATGAGCTGTGCTGCTCTGATGAGTTCTGCTCGCTGGGACCCGTTGGTGATGTTCCACACACCTGTGCCGTGACCTAGGTCTAGAGGGGGGTCGGAACATGCTATGTGCTGTTGTTCCTCCATCCATGTTCCTTGCAGCAATCCCTGAGCTAGCCACGGCGAGTGCAACCTGTCGACAACCACGGACATACGCAAGGATGACACGAATCAGAGAGGTCTTCCCATAACCCCCGGGACCGTCCAGAAATATGATTCTAGAAGTGCGTCGGTCACGGGGGTTGAGAAGCAGAGAGCGAACGTACTCAAACACACGGCGCTGGTCTGGGGAGAGTTTGGGCACCCAGTCCTCAACGATGGTTCGCTGGAGGTTCTCGCCGTAGTTGAGTAGCTCTCTACCTAACTCAGTCGTGTCATCCTCGACGTAGGGGAGTCCATGATCTTTCAAGCACGATCCCTGCTGGCGGAGGCTCCGATCGATGTCTATCAAGGTAAGTTTCACCGCCAGTTCAGGGTCGAGAGGGTTCCTTTCTAAGTGATCCTCGCTAAGGTGGTTCTTGAAAGACTCCCACAGAAGAGCAGCGGGAGCTCCCATGTTGCAGAGGATCACGAAGAAGGAACGGAGCCTAGGTCCAGTCATAAACGTAGATGCCTCGCGCAGCGCGTGATTGTATTCTTCTTCGTCTTCCACCAGGCCGAGATTGCGGGCTACGTCCTGAAACGTCCGGCAACCAGGACCGCCACGAGCCAGAAGATCAACGTAACCACGGCAAGGTGTAGACATAAGTAGAATACGAAGGTAGTATTGTTCTCCTCGGTTGGGAGAGACCCACATCAACCTACATACCTTCTCACCACGCTGGCGAGTCCGTTACAAAGTGATGGCCATCGGGGTGTTCGTACAATTCCGCAGTACGTGGGCGCTTAGTGTGCACCATGAACTTCTCGTAAAATGTCTGGTACGTGACATTGTCAAAAGTTTCATGGTGCGGGCGATTGAAGTAGACCATAAGCTTGGAGCTTGCTTGAGTGACTGCATCAGAGAGCTGTCTCGGCCGAAAGACAACACTTTGTTTGCCCTCTAAATGCACGGGAAGACACTCAACGGTGGGCTCGAGCTTTGACACAGGAAAGTCGAGAAGACGCCAGCATGCGTCGCTGGCACCCACCATTCTCTTCGTCACGTAATGCTCGACCTCATCCTCTTGTTTCCCCAGGGGAGTGACGGTTACGTTCTGGAGAGAACCGCCTTTCATGAGGTACTTAAAGAGGTACTTGATTACGCGACGAGTAGAAGCAAGCTCCAAGTTTATGTGCGCCTCGTATTTGAGCAGTAATGCGGAATTGTACGGAACGACCCAGCCATCATGCACTTTGATCTGTCTCCTCCGTGATGTGATAAAGCCTTCGTTTGTGTAGTCTCGTTTGTATTGGACGAACCCCCTCTCGTCCACGTGGGTGGTTTGGCAGGCAGGCTTGGGGTAGAACTTGTTGCAGTGCCCCTTTGCAGAGTCCCAGCACAGGAAGTCGGTGCGGTGGTCAGTACCACATGGACCATGAATCATGTGTTTTCAGCACCAACTTCCTGAGTCCAGCGGCTTCCTCCTCCGAAGGGATGTCTGCGCGTATTACGGAGTCAATGTCACGTGCCTGTACCGGTCCATCGCCGTCAATTTTAAACACAATGTGGGCATGAGGAAGGCCCCTCATTTGCATTTCAATGACATAGACGATGTAAAAACCGGACGGCTAAACATTGCTCCGCTGCGCAGATCTCGGAGGAGTTCGCCAAGCTTAATCTGGAAGATTCTGCAGGCTGTTGAGGGGTCACTGCGCCCGCTGTTGTGAGGGCAAGGCCTTCTTGTTTTCCTCCCAAGTAGCACTGAAGGTGAACGTCAGGAAAAACGTAGGTGAACCCAGACGAGACACAAGGCCCATTGCGTTCTCGTAATGTACCTTCATGTATCTGGGTCCACCGGTAAACGAACTTGGGAGGTAAACTTTTCCAGCCTGCACCCCACCCTCACCCAAGACTGTTTCATCGCGGGTGATGTCGCCTAAAACCTGCCCACCAGCTTGCCTACCCCGTTGAGCTTCAAGGAGCTCGTCCAGTGGACCTATCCTCAAGGAATTTTGAGCAGCAGAACGCGTTTGGGAGAAACGAATAAATCTTAGACGCTCCTCCTCGTACCTCGCGAACATCTCGACCTGCCATGCTTGAGACAGCCTGCCGAAATGCGAGAAACGGGGATCGGAGAGGAGGAGACATCTAGAGTAATTGTATTGTGAAAGTTTCCCCCCGTGGTTGTCTAAGCGCCCAATATGCCACCCTAAATTACCTTGAGGATAGAGCAACGGATATTGGAAAGGCTCCATTAAGGGGCTAAAGAGGTCAACGGAAGACGGACGCCTATCACTCTTCTTCCAGATGGTCAATTTTCTTGGATCAGTTATGGTGTCTTCATTGCTCAATACAGCGTGCACTTCAATGCCTGTTTGCCTATCTCCAAGAACAGGGCCATGGGTAGATCTGCTGGTCACTTCAAATTCCAAATGAGCGTTGACTGAAGGCTCATCACTCAATCTACGGAAATCATTGATGAAAGGATTACAGGAAAGAAGATATGTATTAATTTCATCAATGACTTCTGAGTTCAATGATCTACCCATGGCAATGTTTTTGCGCTCCTCGCCATCATCTATGTACAGGCGGCACCGGTTCACAAACTGGACATCACCTCCCTTGGTCCTAAACTTTTGACCTGGAGCGTCCAGACTGTGAACCTGGTGGTACATCTTACCTTCGATCTTAAAGAAGGCGAGGCCTGAAGGATGACGGTACCCCCCAGTCACCTCGAGAGCGCAGAAGGCAAACAAGTCATTGTAGGCACGGGCTCGTTCGATGAACAGACGGTTAGAAATAGAAACTGGCGTCCAGAGGAGGTAAATTATGGACTTTATAAGATCCCTCACCGCAACACCATTTCTTCCTATCCTTCTCTTCATCGAACAGCCTTGCATGACAATGAGGACACTTTGAAATGTTTTCGTCCCATAAACTTATTTTTTTTTAGTTTGTAAGAATTAATATAGACTAAATTATCTATTTTCCAATACGCCATTGGGCCATGTTCAACTACACGTCGTGCTAGTATGTTGGAAATGTGCCTTAATTCTGTCAATTTAGGATTTTTTATTCGAAATATTTGTACTTTTTGTAAATTTGTGTCAGGATGTTTTTCTGTATAACGCTGAACAGCACCCCTGTGAACTTCAGGATGCTGCTCAGTGTAGCGCTGAACAGCATCTCGATGGACCTGAGGATGTTGCTCAGTGTAACGCTGAACAGCATCTCGGTGGACCTGAGGGTGCTGCTCAGTGTAACGCTGGACAGCATCTCGGTGGACCTGAGGGTGCTGCTCAGTGTAACGTTGAACAGCATCCCTGTTGACTTGAGGATTGTTTGAGGAGTACTTTTTCTTTGAATTTTTTATCTGCTCCTCCTTAGTGGTTGAAAGAGTTTTTAGGGCGGCCACGTTTCACTTTTTTAGGTCTACCCGGCCCCTTTTTAACTGGAGCACAGACGGACATGGTACTTATTTCTAATGGCGGTAAAGATTCGACAATGCTTAAACAAGTAGAATTAGGATCTTTGATTATTGGCTCAGGAGGAGAGGACACTGATAGCGTAGGGAACATATCCAGTCTACCCGTGCGCAGCATTTCAGCCAAATGGGGGCGCATTGATGGTATATCATAGCGCAGTTTGGCTGGGTCCCGGCCAAGGGCAAGTGAAGTAGCATTAGCAATGGCGAATACGCCGCAGTCAAAACCGTTTTCTTGCCTTTGGACGGGAATAAATGCTGGAACGATGGATAGGTCCGGGAACAGAAGGGAGAGCAGCTTAGTTTGGTCTGCAGTGAGGTGGGCACTGTTCAGACTGTCGTACACATACAAATTACTGCCATCGTGGAAGACCACAATCCAATGACCGATAGAACTGGCGTCGATCTTCCCCGAGAACAGAATTTGTATGTGAGGTGTAGCGACAGCCGAAACACCTTCCATTGCATCAATGGCCAAACAGCTTACAGGATGATACTCAGTGTTTTCATCCAGTATGCTTCCGAACCTATCCATATGGTCAGTACTAAGATAGTCCCCACTCTCAACCTCTCTTACCATTCCCTCGAGGAATGCATTCATTTTAAACGTCAAATAAAAAGGAATAAAAAAATTAAACAATAATTAAAAAGGAATATAAGCTTCAATTAAGAACACAAAAAACACAACGAGAACACAAGGAACAGTCAGAAAAAAAGGGCAAAATGTTGCCTAATAGTACAGCGAAGAAGCAGAAATAGTCACTTGGACGTCAACAACAGTGCCCGCCTCTATCTACAATTTAGCTGATTTCAATAAATATTAAAAAGTTAAAAAGGAAGTTATAAGCTTTAACTAAGTAAAAAAATAATAAAAAGATATAAGATAAAAAACAACGAGAACACAAAAGAAAAGTAAGAAAATTGGTCACAATATGGCGTAATAAGAAAGAAAAGAAAGCAAAGAAGTAGAATAGAAGTAGTCACTTGGATGTTAAGAACGATGAACGTGAACTTTTATTTAAACGTAAAATACATATATTTTTTACTGAAACCATTAAGGAAACAACAAAAAAATAAAGCCTAGTAAAAAAACCGAAAATATTCAGCCAAGTTAAGAGTACGGCTATTCAAGTAGTCAATGTAGACTGAGTAGGAACGTAAAGTTAAGTTTGGATTTCATAGACATCTAGGGATATCAACTCCTACGTACCGTACAGAAGTCGCTAAGGCCATCAATTCTCTTCACTAGGATCCCTAATGTTGTCCCGACACAAAACTATCACTTCGGAAAGCAGCAACTGAATTTTGCTGTTGACTTTTGGAAACGCGAATGAAGATGGGTGGAAAAATAGCAAAAAATGACAGTTTTTTGCAAATATCTCGTAAACGGTAAGAGATATCGAAAAAATGACGAAATTTTTTCCACCCCTGGACCGACCCCAACCCCTCTGAATTATTTTTCCCTATCTATCGACACCAAAAAAGTTAACCTAGGACTATCTTTACGTTAACCCCCCCCCCTCCCCCACCCTACCTCGCAATGTCCCTATCTACTATATCACAAAATTATTTATTTCTCGGGATTGGGTAAACATATTGAGACACTTCAAACTGTTTATTGGTGTAGAATTTCACGATGCATCTTATGGTTTATTATTTATTTTCTAAAAATTTGTTTTTTTTTATTAGAAATTTTTGAAAATTTTCAAAAAATACGTTTTTCAACTTCTCGCGCCTCCTGTATATACACTTTAAGAGATAGAGCAAAAGTTTAAATTGCAAACTTGTAGAGAGTTTCAAGGAGAATACTGTAAGTGGGCTCCGTTTTTCGATAGGATGCTTCGTTAAGTCACAATCGAGCGCCTACGAAAGGTCTACACGGAGAGAAAATGCGTCCGCCATTTTGATTTTTTTAAGGGGTTGATAATGAAAAATTCTCACTTTTCGGGATTTTCCTGGTGGTTACACGTGGAAAGCTATCTGTGTACCAAATTTCAAGTCTCTAACTCATCTGGAAGTAGGTTAGAATTAGTATACGTGAGTGAGTCAGTCAGTCAGTCAGTTACACATCCCCGGGGGGGGGGTTAATATTACCGGGGGTTAATGACACACTTGGGCCTTTTTTAGAGGGTATTGTGTCTGTGAACATAATAAATATTCCTCTGTCCCTATCTACTATTGACGCTTAGCTAACGCTCAGCCAACTCCCGAAGTCACTGAACCTTTTCTGTAGATCACGTGATTTCCTAAATCCCGTTTAAAATTTGTTTTGAGTTACGACCAACCGTTTAGCCGCTATCAAGCCCGGAATGTAAATTTTTAGGCGAAAATGTCCAATATTTTCACTTAATCGCGTTTTGCGGTCAAACTAAGGGAAATATAGTAAAAAGTCACTGGACCTTTTATGTAGGTCATCTTATTTCCTAAATAAAACGTTAGTCTTATTTTGACCTCCGACCAATGGTTTCGCCGCTATCGACCCCGAAAACAAAAGTTTCGCGTAAAAGTTACAACAAAATTGTACATAATCACGTTTTTTTTTCGGCCAAACCAATCGAGATAGGGCAAAAGATTACTGGACCTTTTCTGTAGATCGCGCAATTTGCTAATTTGATGGGTCAATCAGATTTGAGCTACGACCAACGGTTCGGCCGCTATCGGGCTTGAAACATTATTTTTATCGAAAAAATCTCTGGAATTTCAAATGTTCGAGCGTTTTGTCGCTTAACCATGGAAGATAGAGCAAAAAGTCATTAGACCTTTTTTGTAGTTCACTTTATTCCTGACTATGAATTTTCCGTCAGATCCGAGCTAGCTCCAACGGTTCGCCCGCTATCGGGCTTACAAAAAATGCCTGCAGGGGTGAAGAATGCGCGATTTTTTGGGAATTTTTTTGAGGGGTTGAAAATGAAAAATTCTCACTTTTCGGGATTTTCCTGGTGGTTACACGTGGAAAGCTATCTGTGTACCAAATTTCAAGTCTCTAACTCATCTGGAAGTAGGTTAGAATTAGTATACGTGAGTGAGTGAGTCAGTCAGTCAGTTACACATGCGGTTGTATATATATTAGACTCGCCTTCGGCTCGCTGGGGGCTACGCCCCCAGGCCCCCATGATGTACGCTTGCAAATTCGGGGATAAGCGGAATTCGGGGACAGGAGGGATTCGGCTGTTGGCTGAGGTTTTCAATTTACGTGTCCTCGACTGTGTTATTTCTCGTGGGAAACACATTATCAAACAATATTTACAAAAAAATTCAAGTAGTATTTTGCTGTACCTACCTCGTTTAGGCACGTAAAACGCGATTACTTCCGAAATTCTTGTAGTTTTTACGTGAAAATTAATTGTGATTTCGGGTCCGATAGCGGTCAAACCGTTACTAATAATGTTTACGCATCACGGGTGCAAGTTGGTAAATTTAGCGGTACATATGTTTATGTCAAATTAGTTGCTTGTAACTTTTAGTTGGTAAAAGTGTTGATTTCCTGTTAGCTTGTCAATGATGCATCCAGTCGCGCCACAAGTATGGCGTTTGCAAATTCGAGGATAAGCGTATTTTAGGAACAGGTTAAGTCTGAGCATTCGACGAGGAATCTGGGCGATCTTTCAAAAGAAATAATAATCTTTTTTTCCTTAATTATTTTTTATACGATTATGTCATAGTTATCTTGGGAGTAAATAACGTGCAAAAATTTCATTTCTACAGGTCAATCAGTTTTTGAGATATCGTGCGGGCACTTAGATTCAAGGGTTAACACCGATTAAGGCAACACAGGGACAAGGTTTTGCTCTGTTTGTTGTAGTTTTATGAATAAAGAAAATAAAGTTGATCTGAAGAAAAACTTACCAAAAGAATTGTAAATCAAGAAACTTAGATAAAGTGTCATTTGCACAGCAGGGGTTAACTTGACCAGATGTTTATTACTGTGTTCTAAATTGAGGCAAAAGATATATTGCAGATTCATTAACGTGTATTAAGAAAATAGTTTGCCGTAGATCACTTAGTATAAGATATATTGTCTTGTAAGGCTATTGCAGTTTCAAAAACTAGGTAAATATGAGCATATATAGTTCAACATCGTGTACACACGTTACTGAGACTTTCCTAGAGATACACATATATCTAATTATTGAATAACATGTGGTTTGTTGTAATAAGGTTCATTCTTAATAACTGTAGGTGAGACAACTTATTCGTATGTTGGTTAGCGAATGATGTATTTAATGTCACACGAGGTTGGCAGCTTATTAGGAATGTGATTAAAATTATTCTATTTAATGGTTGGTAAAAAAAACACGTCTTTATTTAGTAACCTCTATTTGCTATCATAAAAGTTAAGCAGACAAATATAAAATAAAATTATAAACAATTTAGAAGTAACTTAATGTCGAGAAAGCTTGAAATAAAAGATGGTTTATCATGTATCTCCTCAAGTTAAAAATATGGGCAATTAAATAGAAACATATAGGCCGTTGAAATAAAGAAATCAGATGAATAAAAATTGGAGGCAAAACTTTTGTTTTTGATCCGTGGTTCACCAATGCTTCTTACATTAGTATGATATATCCGGTTTCAATGCGAAGAGGCCGGAAAATACTTTAAAAGATGTAGAGAAATAGGTGGTTAAACTTGATACCTCTTAGTGGAACAATTTCGTTTGTAATTAGAAATATTTACTGGTTTATACATGTGTATTTATTGGTATTAAAAGTTGTACTTGTGATTGCGTGTTAGTTCACCAATGGTTTTAATTTTTGCGTGGTTTATTTAGTCTCATTGTTCCATATGTTATTACTACATTAACTAATATTGTTCTAGCAACATGTGTGCAAGTTGGGAGATTTAGCTATGTCAAATTAGTTGCAAGTAACTTTTAGTTGATAAAACTATTGTTTGCCCGTTAGTTTGTCAATGCTTGAAATGCAAGCATAGCGTATCCAGTCTCGCCACGGGGAGGCCGGCAAACACGGAGACCATATATTATTAACAGAATTACAGCTATCGTTGGTTAATCATATTCTCTGATGTAGTGTGGAAATTTGCATATTTAGTTTTGTATATACTTGTGTCAAATGATTTGGTAATAACTTATTGTTGTTGAAACTTTTGTTTGCCCGTTAGTTTGTCAATGATTTAAATGCAAGCATGACGTATCCAGTCTCGCCACGAGGAGGCCGGCAAACGTGGAGACCATATATTATTAACACAATTACATCAATCGTTGGTTAATGTTGATCTTCATTGTCTTGTGCATCTTTGCATATTTAGTTGTGTATATAATAATTGTGTAAAATTATTGGGTAATAATGTATTTTTATTGAAACTGTTGTTTGCCCGTTAGTTTGTCAATGCTTTAAATGCAAGCATGACGTATCCAGTCTCGCCACGGGGAGGCCGGCAAACGAGAGACCATATATTTACACATATACAGAAAACTATTTACATCGACGAGGAGTTTTGTTTTGGCAGGCCCTCTAGCCTACTGCCGCATCAATCAGAATGGGAAGTTTTGTTCTGGCAGGTCCCATTGCCTACTGCCTAATCAGTCACTACGGGGAGTTTTGTTTTGGCAGGTCCCCTAGCCTACTGCCAGTGTCAATCACGACGGGGAGTTTTGTTTGGGCAGGTCCCCTAGCCTACTGCCAGTGTCAATCACGACGGGGAGTTTTGTTTGGGCAGGCCCCCTAGCCTACTGCCAGTGTCAATCTCGACGGGGAGTTTTGTTTGGGCAGGCCCCCTAGCCTACTGCCAATCTCAATCCGGTTCACTGGAGAAGTTCGCCGTACACGATGTTCTTCGCGTAGGCGACTTCATTGTGTACCCTTTCGGGGCGGACGAGGACAACGATGTCTTCCGGACATCGAACTCTACTGAGCAGGACGTACAGCTGGCCATGAGTGAAACAATCAGTGCGAAGATCGACTCCGACCTGATCTATCGTCTGACCTTGGCTCTTGTGGCCGGTCATCGCGTATGCTAGCATCAGAGGAAACTGACGTCGACGGACAAGTAACGGCGAACCTTCAACGATCGCGAACCTAAAGATTATTCTAGGAATACCGATAGGTTGCGCGTCGTGAGGGCGTCTGACGGTAATCAACCGATTGGTTATAGCCGTCACAATGACCTTAGTGCCGTTTACAAGGCCGTCAGCGATATTTAGATTCCTCATGATGAGGCACACTGAGCCGATCTTAAGTCGCAGCACGTGATCAGGAACACCTTTGCCTGTAGCCTCGTTCAGTAGAGCGACTTCAACAGCCAGATTGTCATCGTTTTCCCCGTCCACAGTGTCGGCGCTTCGCAGCTCATGAAGGCGACCGTCTACGGAGTTCAATATTATGTCGTTGATCTCCCTGACGTTCACGTTCAGAGTCGAGAGGATCGCACGACGAGCACACTGATCTGGATCGCGGAGTACGTCGGCAGGAAAGACTGTAGAGATGAGGACTTCTAATGCTGTGACATATCTCACCTCGGCCAAGGGAATAAGTGTGTCACTCTCTCTACCCTCCCCGAAAGTTGTGGACGGAACAGTGCCGTTGCCTACTGCGAGAAGGAATTCTGAGTAGTCAACGGAACTGCTCGTCCTGTGCGGTGTCGTCAGAGAGAAGACGCGGAACAGTCGCCACAGACGCGAAGCCCGAAGAGAAACGCACGCGACGGCATCTGCCGTTCGTGCCTTTACAACAACGGGAGCGATCTGCCGGAAATCTCCAGAGCACAGAAAGATCTTGCCACCGAATGGCTCATCGCGGTTCATGAGATCTCGTAGCGAGCGGTCGAGGATCTCAAAAATGTAGCGATGGGCCATCGGGGCCTCGTCGAAGACGATGAGCTGAGCAGCTCTGATCAGTTCTGCGCGCTGGGACCCGTTGGTAATGTTCCAAACGCCAGACCCGTCACCAAGATCGAACGGAAGCCGGAACATGCTGTGTGCTGTTGAACCACCCGGCATGTTACCGGCTGCAATGCCCGAGCTGGCAACGGCTAGTGCAATCCCACGACAACTACGCACGTGTGCAAGCATGACACGAAGTAGGGACGTCCTTGCCATATCCCCCGGGACCATCGAGGAAGATGGCCCTCGAAGATCGGCGGTCACCGGGGTTGTCAAGAAGGGAACGAACGTGTTGCAGAACGCGTCTCTGGTCTTCTGAGAGCTTTGGTTCCCATTCTTCGACAATGGCCCGCTGTTGGTTCTCGCCGTAGTCCAACAGCTCCCTCCCCACTTCCGTCGTGTCATCTTTCACGTCGGGGAGACCACAATCCACTAAAGACAATCCCTGCCGACGTAATCTGCGATCGATGTCAAGTAAGGAGAGTTTGTAGGCTCTTTCGGGATCAAGTGGGCTCCTTTCCAAGTGGTCCTCACAAAGGGTGTCACGAAAGTAATTCCACAGAATAGCTGCAGGAGCACCCATGTTGCAGAGGAGCACAAAAAAGGAACGAAGCCTTGAAGCAACCATGAACCCAGTAGCTTCGCGCAGCGCTTCGCGGTACTCATCTTCATCTTCAATCATACCGAGCTGACGACAAACCTCCTGGAACGTTCGGCAGGCAGGACCACCACGTGACAAGAGGTTGGAGTAGCCACGGCAAGGTGTCGACATGAGGAGCATTCGAAGGTAATAAAGTTCACCACGATTAGGTGATACCCAAAATACTCTACATACCTTCTTCCCTCCACGCTGGCGAGCTGTGACGAAGTGTTTCCCGTCTTGATGTGCGTATAAGGGTTTAGTTTTTGGTCGTTTATCGTGGATTATGTATCTTTCGAAAAAGGTCTGATATGTTATGCTGTCAAAAATTTCGTCAGCAGGTCTGTTAAAGTACAATATTAACTTGGAGTTGGATCTGCTTATCGCGGCGGTCAGGTCACCGGGACGAAAGCACACGTGCTGCTGTCCCTCAAGATGGACGGGTAGACACTCAACTGTTGGTTCTGACTTTGAGATAGAGAAGTCCAAGAGACGCCAGCATGCGTCGCTTGCACCAACCATTCTCTTAGTCACATAGTGTTCTACCTCATCCTCTTGTTGCCACAAAGGAGTGACGGTGACATTTTGAAGTGATCCGCCCTTCATAAGGTATTTGAACAAATACTTGATGACGCGACGAGTTGACGAAAGCTCCAAGTTAATATGGGCTTCATACTTCAATAGTAGCGTGGCATTGTATGGGACCACCCAACCGTCATGAACAGTAACAGACCTGTTGCGAGACGTAATTTGACCAGTGTTTCTGTACTCACGTCTGTACTGGACAAAGCCTCTTTCGTCAATATGAGTGGTTTGGCAAGAAGGCTTGGGATAAAATTTAGTGCAGTGACCCTTCACAGCGTCCCAGCACAGGAAGTCAGTGCGGTGATCAGTGCCACATGGCCCATGAATCATATGCTGTAACACTAACTTTCTGAGTTTTCCTCCGGCATCCTCTTCCGAAGGGATGTCTGCGCGAATCACGGAATCGATTTCGTCCGCTTGAGCTGGACCGTCTCCGTCGACCTTGAATACTATGTGGGCGTGAGGAAGGCCCCTCATTTGCATTTCAATTACGTATACGATATAGCTCGTACAGCCGAACATCGCTCCGCTACGCAGGTCTCGGAGAAGCTCCAGAAGTTTTATCTGGAAAACTCTGCAAGCTGTGCTAGGGTCACTGCGACCGCTGCCGTGGGGACAGGCTCTTTTGTTTTCTTCCCAAGTCGCGCTATACGTGAACGTAAGGAAGTACGTTGGTGAACCCAGACGTGTCACGAGAGCCATAGCATTCTCATAATGAATCTTCATATATCTAGGTCCACCAGTAAACGTACTTGGGAGGTAAACCTTACCAGGCTGTGCCCCACCCTCACCTTGAACGGTCTCGTCACGTGTGATATCTTCCCTAATATGCGATCCTACCATTCCACTTGTTTGAGCTTCCAACAATTCATTCAGTTGTCCTATCCGCATGGAATTTCGGGCTGACGTCTTTAACTGGGAATATTTTATGAAACGAAGTCTCTCCTCCTCAAACCTCGCAAACATCTCGACCTGCCAAGCTTGCGAAAGACGACCAAGGTACGAGAAACGGGGATTGGAGAGCAAGAGACAACGAACATAATTATACTGGGATAGCTTCTTCCCGTTATTATCTAGCATCCCGATGTGCCATCCCAAAGTGCCTTGCGGATAGAGAAGTGGGTACTGGAAGGGCTCCATCAAAGGACTGAACAGATCGATTGTTGAAGGCCTTCCAGCTCCCACTTTCCAAACGGTGAGTCTTCTAGGTTCTGTAACGGTTTCGTCAGTGCTAAGCACGGCGTGCACCTCAATGCCTCTTTGTCTCTCGCCAAGAACAGGGCCATGAGTAGCTCGACTTATTACCTGGAATTCCAAGTGGGCGTTGACCGATGGTTCAGCACTCAGTCGCCGAAATTCACGAACATATGGGTTCAATGAATCCAAATGATCGGCAATCGCGTCGATTATACCGGTATCAAGTGTTCTACTCATGGCTATGTTCCTCCTTTCCTCACCATCATCAATATACAGACGGCACCGGTTTACGAACTGGACGTCACCGCCCGCAGTAACAAACCTTTGGCCGGGTGCGTCCAAGCTGTACACCTGGTGGTACATCCTCCCTTCAATTTTAAAGAAGGAGAGACCACTAGGGTGCCGGTATCCGCCAGAAACCTCTAGGGCGCAGAGAGCAAACAGGTCATTGAAGGCGCGTGCTCTATCGAGAAAGCGGCGGTTAGAATAAAACGGTGCATTGAGAGGGGGTAAACTTGTCACATTATATGCACCCCCACCACAACACCACTTTTTCCTGCCTTCTTCTTCCTCGAAGAGATGTGCTTGGCAGTGAGGACAAATAAAAACATCATCACTCCAAAGACTGGTTTTCTTCAATTTGTATACGTTTACATCATATAGCAGTACACCGCTCCAGTATGCCATTGGTCCGTGGGTCACGATACTTCGAGCAAGTGGAATAGGTAAGTGATGGAGTTGGGCAAGCTTTGGATTATTCAGACGAAAAAATCGAACTCTGTCGTGACATGCGCCAAAGTGTCGTTCCTCATACCGATGAACGGCTTTCCTGTTTACTTCAAGATGTTGATGGCCGTAACGATGAACAGCATCTCTGTGGACCTCAGGATGTTGTTGGCTGTAACGGCGTACAGCATCTCTGTGGACCTCAGGGTGTTGTTCAAGGTATCGGCGCAGTTTGTCACGAATTACTTTAGAATGCCTCTGATTATACCTTTTCTTTGCCTGTCTCACGTGCTCGTCTCTCATGTTCGTACGACCTTTAGGGCGTCCACGGTGTAACTTTTTAGGCCTTCCTATGACTTTACGTTTGACCACGATTTTCAATGGAGATAAAATAATTCTGGGGCTTTTTTCCAGTTTAGGATCTTTAATACAGCATTCTTTAGGTTTTCTGGGAGGTGTATTACAAGTTCTCAGCATTGTGCCAAATGTAGGGAAATTAAGTTGTAGTGGTTCACTAGAGCCGATTGTCGAAATACGAAACCTAAGTCTAGTTACAGAGAATTGTCTCACCGACCCATCCAGAGCAGAATTTGACAACAATAACGAGGCAAGTGAAGAATGATTCTCACATTGGAACAGGCGTGCCAAATTGTTAGTGTCATCAACCAAGTCATAAACTCTGTTCTCGTTTACTGGATGAGGATCAAACAGGTACAACTGTTCTTGGGAGCGCCAAAAAAGCAACTGTCACTGTTTGTCCAGTAAAGAGAAAGCCAATGGTTTGAAGGTCCTCGGCCATGAGACACTCCAAAACATTGGACAGAGACATGACGCAGTCGTGCATATCTCCCTCTGTAACAGGGTATAGAGCGTCGTGCACGAATGTATTTTCTATAACGGCTACAGACTGTCCCTGGATCACCATATCACTCGGAAGTTCATCAGGGCACAGATAATAATTTCCACCCATGCGATTCTCATCACGCAATGTACAATAAATACGATCACCAGTGATGAGGATCGTATCGATGGCCACTGTAGAAAACTCTAACCCAAGAGTCTTCCAAACAAGGGCACAAGCTGATATCGCTGTACACTGAGTGTTCTTGCTGGTTGGAAACAGCTTCTCATTCCCCTGGTGGAAAGAGCCCTTGGAAATACAACAGAAAGACATGGTTTGATCAGTAGTAACTGCGAACGTATACCAGAGAAGAAAAAAAAATAAAAGAAGTTCAAGAGAAAGCACAGAAGAATATGTAATTAAACAAGCAGAGTGAATAATTAGTAAATACGCAACAGTACAATAATTCGTTCTAGATATATCAAGTGGAGAATGAAGCTTTGATAACGCTCAGCCAAATCTTACGGTGGGGTCGTCTCCAATCAATCTTTCTTCAAATTTCAGGAAGACCAATAAAGATTAGTCCAAGCTACTAGTCGCAATAAAGTCAGAAAACAAACAAGCAGATAAAGCACGATTTTTAAAATGGTGTTTAACAATGCCTATCGTACTTTCTTACGTACCGTAAAGAGCTCGCCGAGCCGCTTATGTTTGCATGGAACACCTTGAAACAGGTATTGCGACCAAACCATTAAAGATATAGCAAAAACTATAGAGACATTTTTTGTTGTTTGCTTCATTCTGTACTTAATGAAATCGTTTTATTAAATATATAACAAAAGGTTTGTCTGCAATCAAACCCAGAATCATATTTTTCACGTAAAACTTACATAAGTATTTAATTTAAAACACGTTCCGGGGCCAGACCATTGAGGATAGGACACAATGTTACTTGATCTTTTTTGTAGATCACGTTATTTTATAACTGTTAAAACCTTTTGCTTCGAGCACAAACCACGGTTTAGCCCCTATCGAGCTTTAAAACGAAGTTTTCACGTACAAATTACGAAAACTTTGCACATAATCGCGTTTTGTGGCCAAACTAATGGATATAGAGCAAAACGCCACTGGACCTTTTTGGTAGGTTACTACACTCTCGGTTAAAAAGTTTTCGTCAGATCCGAGCTAGTGGACCTTTTTTAGTTTAAATTATTTTTTATATAAATCAAAAGAAGGGGAATTCTGCTGTCGGATTTTATCTACGACCTCTGGTTTAGGCAGAACAGAGATTGGGAGAAAAGATTGCACTGGCCAGCTATGGTGAGTTGTTTACTGTAAACGAAATAAAAACTACCTTTATCAGATTAGTAAGTTGATCAGGGGGTTTAATTTAATCAGGAGTTCATCTACCAGGAAATTCGCGGTAGAGTGGTTATGTTATCGGGGATTATAAGAACGCGTGGTACTTTTCTGGGAAATGTGTGTCTGTGGTAATAGAATATGTGTACAGTAGTTTTGTTCAAAATAAAATGTTTATCAGGGGGTTTGAATTACTTAGGAAATAACCATTCCATATGAGTGTTGACAATAAATCACTATTTCATTAAATTAATTAAAAAGTACTATATTCCTATCTACTACTGACGCTTAGCTAACGCTCATCCAATTTCAAATTTGGGGGTTTTATTCACTCGTAAACCTAGCAAAGCAAGTGCAATCGGAATCTGGAATGAATTACACAAATATTAGTCGCATATAATTTAAATATCCCAAAATTGCCAATTCACGACAAATATTTTACTATTTAGAGCGATTTTCGGGATTAGGGAAGGATATACGACAAAAAACCATTAAACCTTTTTTGTACACCTTATCACTTTAGATTAGAGGAAACTTTTATATTTAATCTATTACTAAAGGTTCGACCGCTATCCACTCCAGTAACAAAATTATCACGTCAAAATTACAAAATATTAGCATTTATTATAAAAAAAATAATGATAGAGCAAAAAGTTAAAGAACATTTTTTGTAGATTGCATCAATTATTAGTAAAAAAAAATTTTATATTTCAGCTACAACCAACGGTTCGGCCGCTATCGAACCCGGAAGTTAATTTTTTAAGTGAAATCTGAAATATAATCACGTTTTACGGCTAAACCAATGAAGATAGAGTAAAAAAGTCACTTCATCTTTTTTGTAGATCGCGTTATTTTTTATTGAAATCACATTTTTAATTGGTGCTAAACTTAAACTGCTGGCTGCAATGTGGCGCAGAATCACAATTTTCACGTAAAACTTAAAAAAGTAATGCATTTAAACGTGTTTTCCGGCCAAACCATTGTGTATAGGGTAAAATGTTACTTGATCACTTACTAGATCACTCCATTCCCGACTAACGATTTTTTCTCAGATCGTACCCGAAGCGTACCCAGGCCCCCATGATGTACGCTTGCAGATTCGGGGATAAGAGAGATTTGGTGATTAGTAAAATTCGGATATGAGGTCATGCCAAGAAATTCCCTGGGGGTGATTTTAATGTTACAAGGGGTAAAGACATCAGGGGGTTATCTGGTCATACCAGGAACTTCCCAAGGGAGGGGGTTAAGAGATTTGGTGATTGGTAAAATTCGGACATGAGGTCATGCCAGGAAATTCCCTGGGGGGGGGTTTAATGTTACCGGGGGTTAATTCAGACATAGGTTTCCAAATTTCATGTATCCATTTTTGGGAATTGTACGGCTCTTAATGCTTCGCTAACGCTCAGCCAATTGATGTGTAGTGTATAATATTAATCAATGGATATCGTAGAACAGTTAAGTTATGTGTTCGCGAAATTAGAAGACAAGAAGAATTTGATGGTAACTAAAGTCAGAGATTATGTTTGTATATCATAGTTTAATTTTCTGGATTTACCCAAACCTTTGACTTTGAGAGCGTTTTACGGCTTAACCGTTAGAGATACGACAAAATGTGACTGGACCTTTCTTGTGTAAAATTTAAAATTTAAAAGGATTGTGCTGTCGGATTTTATCTCCGACCTGTGGTTTAGGCAGTAAAGAGGTTGGTATAAAAGACTGCACTAACGATTCGCCCGCTATCGGGCTTCAAAGAAAAGCCTGCAAGAGTGAAAAGTGCGAAAGTTTGCCAATTTTTTTGAGGGGTTTAAAAGTAAAAATATCCGGTTTTCAGACTTTTCCCGGTGGTTTGAAGGTAAAAGCTACGTGCGTGCAAAATTTGGTGTTTCCAGCACTTCTAGAAGTGGGTTAGAATTTCGTATACCCTATCAGTCAGTGAGTTACATATGCGGCTGTATATATTAGGGATAAACAAGCTAGCACTGAGCTCGAAAGGTGATAAAATAATTGTTCTATAAAATAAGATTGATACAATACCGTATGGTTATAAAAAAGAAACAAAATCTGACATATTATATGAATTAAATAAACTGTTTAAAAAAATTAAAAATAACCTTTGCTAACGCTCAGCCAATTCGCGATGTGCTCTCTTAGCCACTTACACTAGTCACTGGTTTTACGAATTAATATAAATTCAATATGAAACTGTTATTAATTGTACCAATTCTATTCGGAAAAAATAAAAAAACCCTTAAAATTGCCAATTCACAAAAAAGATTTTGCCATTGAGAGCGTATAACAGGCTTACGGAAAGGTATACGACAAAAAGCTACTGAACCTTTTTTGTAGATCCTATTAATGGCTATTTAATAAAGTGTTTAAGTTTAAGCTAGGATAAACGGGTTAACCAATATCGTCTCCAGTAAAAACATTTCCACGTCAAAATGACAAAATATTAGCATTTATTGGCCAAACCGATAGAGATAGGGCAAAAAGTCACTAGACCTTTTTTGTAGATCGTCTTATTTTGTATTAAAATCCGCTTTTTAATTTACCCTAACTTTAAAGATTTTGCCGATATAGAACCCAGAAACAAAATTATGAAGTAAAACTTGAAAAAGCGACACATTTAAATGCGTTTTCCGGCCAAACCATTAAGGATAGGGTAAAATGTTACTGGACCTTTTTTGTAGATCGCGCCGTTTCCTAAATCCCATTGAAAATTTGTTTTGAGCTGCGACCAACGGTTCGCCGGCTATCGAGCCTGGAAGGTAAATGATTAAATGAAAATTGCGAAAATTTTACACATAATTGCGTTTTGCGGCCAAACCAATAGAGATAGAGCAAAAGTCCACTTGACCTTTTTTGTAGATCACTCCATTCCCGACTAACGATTTTTCCTCAGATCCGAGCTAGCTCTAACGGTTCGCCCGCTATCGGGCTTCAAAGAAAAGCCTGCAAGAGTGAAAAGTGCGAAAGTTTGCCAATTTTTTTGAGGGGTTTAAAAGTAAAAAATATCCGGTTTTCAGACTTTTCCCGGTGGTTTGAAGGTAAAAGCTACGTGCGTGCAAAATTTGGTGTTTCCAGCACTTCTAGAAGTGGGTTAGAATTTCGTATACCCTATCAGTCAGTGAGTTACATATGCGGCTGTATATATTAGGGACTCGCCTTCGGCTCGCTGGGGGCTACGCCCCCAGGCCCCCATTTGGGTGTTGGCTAAATTCGGGGATAAGCGTAGTTCGGTGGTTGGTTAAATTCAGACGTGAAGTTTCCAAATTTTATGTATCCGTTCTCGAGAATCTTACGGGTCGTAATGCTTCGCTAACGCTCAGCCAAAAGATGTGTGGTGTATAATATCAATCAATTGATGTGGTAGAAGAGTTAAGTTATGTGTTCGTGAAATTTGGAGACAAGAAGAATTTGGTTTTAACCAAAGTCAGAGGACGTATGTATACCATATTTTAATTTTCCGGATTTACCCAAACTTTTGACTTTGAGGGCGTTTTGCGGCTTAACCGTTAGAGATACGTGAAAAAGTGACTGGACCTTTCTTGTCGGAAATTTAAAATTGAAGGAGGATTGTGCTGTCGGATTTTAGCTGCGACCTTTGGTTTAGCCAGGAATGAGCTCGGGAGAAAAGTCTGCACTGGTCAGCTATCGTGAATTGTTTAGTACAAACATAATAATGATTAATGTTAAGGGGGTCAGACATCAGGGGGTTTAAATTCGTCAGGATATTGTCTGGTCATATGAACAAATTCCCAGGGGGGGTTAACGTTACCGGGGGATAAGACTCCGGGGGGTTATCTGGTCATACCAGGAACTTCCCAGGGGGGGTTAAGAGATTTGGTGACTGGTAAAATTCGGACATGAGGTCATGCCAGGAAATTCCCTGGGGGGGTTTAATGTTACCAGGGTGGTTAACACAGAAAATTTTAAGTCGAACAGGGGGTTTAATATCACCAGGAGACTATCTAGTCAAGGCGAGAAAATTCCCGGGGGGGGTGATTAATGTTAAGGGGGTTAAGACATCAGGGGGTTTAATTTCGTCAGGAGGTTATCCGGTCATACCAGGAAATCCCCGGGGGGGGGTGTTTAACGGGGGTTAATTACACAATTCGGCCTATTTTTTGAGGGTGTTGTGTCTGTGAACATAATAAAAACACTCTGTCCCTATCTACTATTGAAGCTTCACTAACTCTCAGCCAATTCCCGACGTGGAGGGGGGTTTTAGTCACTCGGTAACGTAGTAATACAAGGTCAATCTGGAACCAGCACGAATCGCACTAATTATAGTTGCAAGATTTAATACCCCTAAAATTGACGACAAAGAATTTGCCTTCTAGAGCATTAACCAGGCTTACGGAAAGATAAACGACAAATAGCTACTGGACCTTTTTTGTTGATTTCATAAATAGCTAGTTATGAAAAGTTTTACATTTAAGCTACGGCCAACGGTTCGGCCACTATCGAGCCCAAAATGTAAGGCCCCAGGCCCCCTTTCGGGTATTAGCCAAATTCGGGGATAAGAATGATTTGGTGATAGGTAAAATTCGGACATTATGTCATACCAGGAAATTCCCAGGGGGAGGTTGTAACTTTACCAGGGGTTAAGACATCAGGGGGTTATCTGGTCATACCAGGAACTTCCCAAGGGGGGTTAAGAGATTTGGTTATAGGTAAAATTCAGACATGAGGACATGCCAGAAAATTCCCTGGGGGGGGTTGTAACGTTACCGGGGGTTAAGGCATCAGGGGGTGATCTGGTCATAACAGGAACTTCCCAAGGGGGGTGAAGAGATTTGGTGATTGGTAAAATTCGGACGTGAGGTCATGCCAGGAAATTGCCTGGGGAGGGTATAATGTTACCGGGGGAGTTAACACATCAGGAGGTTTAATTTACTCAGGAGGTTATCTGGTCATACCATGAAGTCGCCGGAGGGGGGTAAATGTTACTGGGGTTAATGACACACGTGTGCCAATTTTACAGGGTTGCTCAGGAGTTAATATAGCCATGCCAGGAAATTCCCAGAGGGTAATGTTACCGGGGAAATGTTATGTCCGAGCTTAAGATTACTGGTTTGGGAGTGAAAAATTGACCAACTTTATCTACTTTTCCAGATTAATTCAAACTTTTGACTTCAAAGGCATTTTGTGGCTTAACCGTTAGAGATACGACAAAAAGTGACTGGAACTTTCTTGTCGGAAATTTGATTTTGTCTTTCGATTATGCCATCAGATTTAAGCTACGACCTATAATTTAGGCAGTACAGAGCTTAGGACAAAAGGCTGCACTGGGCAGTTTAAAAATATCACGTAAAACTTAAAAAATCAATACGTTAAAACGCGTTATGCAGCCAAACCGTTGAGGATAGGGCAAAATGTTACTGAACATTTTTTGTAGATCACGCAATTTCTTAAATCCTTTTAAAAGGTTGTTTTGAGCTACGACCAACCGTTTAGTTTAGCCGCTATCGAGCCCGAAAGGTAAAATTTTTAGGCGAAAATTTCCAAATATTTTCACTTAATCACGTTTTGCGGCCAAACCAATGGAGATAGAGTAAAGAGTTACTGGCACATTTTTGTAGATTACCTCATTTCCTAACTCCAACGTCTGTCTTATTTCGACCTCCGTCCAATGGTTTCGCCGCTATCGAGCCCGAAAACAAAAGTTTCGCGTAAAAATTACAAAACAATTGCACATAATCACGTTTTTCGGCCGACCGAACCACTGGAGATAGAGCAAAAAGTTACTGTACCTTTTCTGTAGATCGCGCAATTTGCTAATTTGATGGGTCAATCAGATTTGAGCTACGACCTACCGTTCGGCCACTATCAGGCTCGAAACTTTATTTTAAGCAAAAAAATCTCTGGAATGTCAAACATTCCCGCGTTTTGTCGCTTAACCACACGAGATAGGACAAAAAGTCACTGGACCTTTTTTGTAGACCTCATTGTTTTCGTATTTTAATTACGATTTTTTATGTACCCTAAATATAAAGGTTCCTCTAACACAGAGCCCAGAAACTAAATTCTGAACTCAATCTCAAAAAATCAATACTTTAAAACGCGTTATGCGGCCAAACCGTTGATGATAGGGCAAAATGTTACTGGACCTTTTTTGTAGATCACGCCATTTACTGAATCCCATTGAAAATTTGTTTTGAGCTACGACCAACCGTTTAGCCGCTATCGAGCCCGAAAGGTAAATTTTTAGGCGAAAATTTCAAAATATTTTAATGTAATCGCGTTTTGCGGCCAAACCAATTGAGATAGAGCAAAAGAACACTGGACCTTTTTTGTAGTTCACTTCATTCCTGACCATGAATTTTTCGTCAGATCGAAGCTAGCTCCCACGGTTTGCCCGCTATCGGGCTTCAAAGGAAAGCCTGTAAGGGCAAAACCAGGGGTCCGTTCGGGAATTTTTTTTAGGGGTTCAAAAGTAAAAAAATCCGGTTTTTCAGACTTTTCCCGGTGGTTTGAAGAATCCACCTACGTGTGTACGAAATTTGGTGTTTCCAGCACTTCTAGAAGTGGGTTAGAATTTGTATACCCTATCAGTCAGTCAGTCAGTCAGTCAGTTACATATGCGGCTGTATAGTATATTAGACTCGCCTTCGGCTCGCTGGGGGCTACGCCCCCAGGCCCCCATTATGTACGCTTGCAAATTCGGGGATAGAGGGATTTAGTGATTGGTAAAATTCGGATATAAGGTCATGACAGGAAATTCCCTGGGGAGGTTTAATGTTACCGGGGGGGTTAATAATTCAGGGGGTTTAATGTACTCAGGAGGTTATCCGGTCATACCAAGAAATCCCGGGAGGGGGTAATGTTACCGGGGGTTAATGACACACCCCAGGCCCTCTTTTGGAGTGTTGGCAAAATTCGGAGATAAGCGGAATTCGGAATACTATTAGACTTATTTTATTGAATTTTCCAGTTTTAATCAAAGTTTTGACTTTAAGGCCACTTTGAGGCTTAACCGTTAGAGATACGAGAAAAAGTGACTGGACCTTTCTTGTCGGAAATTTAATTTTGTCTTTCGAATCCGTCGTCAGATTTGATCTACGACCTATGGTTTAGTCGGTACAACGCTTGGCATAAAAGTCTGCACTGGTCAGCTATGGTGTAAACAGATTTAGTGTATAGAAAAGAAAAACTACGTTTAGCAGATTATTAAGTAGATCAGTCGGTGTAATTTAATCAAGAGTGCTCGTCTACCAGGGAATTCCCGGGAGGGGGGGTTAATGTTATCGGGGGTTATAATAAGAACGCGTGGTACTTTTCTGGGAAATGTGCGCCTGTGGTACGAGAACATGTGTACAGTAATTTTTATCAAAATAAAACGTTGATCAGGGGGTTTAAATTACTTCGGAAATTATCATCTCCACGCCAGAGTTTTGACAATGAACTAATATTTCATAAAATAAAAAATAAAAAAAACACTCTGTCCGTATCTACTATTGAAGCTTCACTAACGCTCAGCCAACTCCCGATGTGGAGGGGGGTTTTAGTCACTCGTTAACGTAGTAATACAAGGTCAATATGGAACCAGCATGAATCGCACTAATTATAGTTGCAAAATTTAAAACACCTAAAAGTGACGACAAAGAATTAGCCATTTAGAGCATTTATCAGGCTTACGGATAGATAAACGATAGAAAGCTGCTAGGCCTTTTTTTGTAGATCCTATCAATAGCTACTTACAAAAAGTTTTACATTTAAGCTAGGGCTAACGGTTCGGCCACTATCGAGCACGAAAAGTAAGTTTTTAATTGAAATGTTCAATATAATCACGTTTTACGGCTAAATCATGGAAGATAGAGTAAAAGATCACTGGACCATTTGTGTAGGATCGCATTATTTTGTATTAAAATCAAATGTTTAATCTGGGCTAGAACTAAGATTTTGTCTGAAATAGAGCCCAGAATGCAAAATCTCACGTAAAACTCAAAAAATCTAAACTTTAAAACGCGTTATGCGGCCAAACCGTTGAGGATAGGGCAAAGTGTTACTGAACTTTTTTTGTAGGTCACGTGATTTCCTAAATAGTAGTGAAAATTGTTTTTGAGGTACGACCAAACCGTTTAGCCGCTATCAAGCCCGGAATGTAAATTTATAGGCGAAAATTTCAAAATATTGTCACTTAATCGCGTTTTGCGGTCAAACTAATGGAGATATAGTAAAAAGTTACTTAACCTTTTTTGTAGATCATATTATTTCCTAAATCGAACCTTTGTTTTATTTTGACTTCCGACCAATGGTTTCGCCGCTATCGACCTCAAAAACAAACTTTTTCACGTAAATATTACAAAAAAATTGCACATAATCACGTTTTTCGGCCAAACCAATGGAGATAGGGCAAAAGGTCACTGGACCTTTTCTGTAGATCGCGCAATTTGCTAATTTGATGGGTCAATCAGATTTGAGCTACGACCAACGGTTCGGCCGCTATCGGGCTCGAAACATTATTTTTATCGAAAAAATCTCTGGAATTTCAAATGTTCGAGCGTTTTGTCGCTTAACCATGGAAGATACAGCAAAAAGTCACTGGACCTTTTTTGTAGTTCACTTCATTCCTGACCATGAATTTTCCGTCAGATCCGAGCTAGCTCGAACGGTTCGCCCGCTATCGGGCTTACAAAAAATGCCTGCAGGGGTGAAGAATGCGCGATTTTTTGGGAATTTTTTTGAGGGGTTTAAAAGTAAAAAAGTCCGGTTTTCAGACTTTTCCTCCGGGTCATATTGCAAAAGGTACCTGCATGCCAAATTTCAAGTTTCCAGCACTTCTAGAACTATGTTAGAATTTGTATACATCCATCAGTGAGTGAGTGAGTGAGTGGTTTCACATGCGGCTGTATATAATATAGGACTCGCCTTCGGCTCGCTGGGGCTACGCCCCCAGGCCCCATTTGGGTGTTGGCTAAATTCGGGGATAAGCGTAGTTCGGTGATTGGTTAAATTCAGACGTGAAGTTTCCAAATTTTATGTATCCGTTCTCGAGAATCTTACGGGTCGTAACGCTTCGCTAACGCTCAGCCAAAAGATGTGTGGTGTATAATATTAATCAATTGATGTGGTAGAAGAGTTAAGTTATGTGTTTGTGAAATTTGGAGACAAGAAGAATTTGGTTTTAACCAAAGTCAGAGGACGTATGTATACCATAGTTTAATTTTCCGGATTTACCCAAACTTTTGACTTTGATGGCGTTTTGCGGCTTAACCGTTAGAGATACGTGAAAAAGTGACTGGACCTTTCTTGTCGAAAATTTAATTTTATCTTTCGATTCCGTCGTCAGATTTTAGCTGCTACCTTTGGTTTAGCCAGGAATGAGCTCGGAAGAAAAGTTTGCACAGGTCAGCTATCGTGAATTGTTTATTATAAACGTAATAAAAACAGACCTTAAAAGGCAGTATTTTAAGTTGAACAGTTGGTTTAATATCATAAGGAGATTATCCAGTCAAGCCAGGAAATTCCCTGGGGGGCGGGGTTAATGTTACCGGGGGGTTAACACATCAGGGGGTTTAATTTACTCAGGAGGTTATCTGGTCATACCAGGAAATCCTCGGAGGGGGGTTTAATGTTACCGGGGGCTAATGACACACCTGTCCCTATTTTAGACGGTGTTGTGTCGGTGAACAAAATAAAAATGTATTCTGTCCCTATCTACTATTGACGCATAGCTAACGCTCAGCCAACTTATTATGTGGGGTTGTATTCACTCGTTAACCTAGCAAAGCCTGAATCCTGATTGAATTACACAAATATTAGTCACATATAGGCCTAATATATATTTAAAACTCCAAAAATTTCCAATTCACGACAAATATTTTGCTATTTATCGCGTTTTTTCAGGCTTATTAAAGTACATACAGCAAAAAGTTACTGGACTTTTTTTTGTGTAGACCACGTCGTTTACTAAAACTTATTAAGTCGCATTTTTTGAGCTACGACCAACCGTTTAGCCGCTATCAAGCCCGGAATGTAAATTTGTAGGCGAAAATTTTCAACATATTATCACTTAATCGCGTTTTGCGGTCAAACTAATGGAGATATAGTAAAAAAGTCACTCAACCCTTTTTGTAGATCATATTATTTCCTAAATCTAACATTTGTTTTATTTTGACTTCCGACCAATGGTTTTGCCGCTATCGACACCAAAAACAAAATGTTCACGTAAATATTACACATAAATTGCACATAACCACGTTTTTTCGGCCAAACCAATGCAGATAGGGCAAAAAGTCACTGGACCTTTTCTGTAGAACACATAATTTGCTAATTTGATGGGTCAATCAGATTTGAGCTACAACCTACCGTTCGGCCGCTATCGGGCTCGAAACTTTATTTTAAGCGAAAAAATCTCTGGAATGTCAAATGTTCAAGCGTTTTGTCGCTTAAACCATGGAAGATAGAGCAAAAAGTCACTGGACCTTATTTGTAGTTCACTTCATTCCTGACTATGAATTTTTCGTCAGATCCGAGCTAGCTCGAACGGTTCGCCCGCTATCGGGCTTACAAAAAAATGCCTACAGGGGTGAAGAATTCGCGATTTTTTGGGAATTTTTTTGAGGGATTTAAAAGTAAAAAAAGTCCGGTTTTCAGACTTTTCCTGTTGGTTACACGACAAAAGGTACCCCGCGTGCCAAATTTAAAGTTTCCAGCACTTCTAGAACTATGTTTAGAATTTGTTTGTATACATCCATCAGTGAGTGAGTGAGTGAGTGAGTGGTTTCACATGCGGCTGTATATAATATAGGATTCTCGAAGTCGATCTAGAATATCCGAAGAATTTACATGAAAAATCATTAAAGATTTGCCTCTTGCTCCAGAACATTATAACAACAAACTTTGCACAACTCTACTGGATAAAAACTGAATATGTTGTTCATTCGAGAAATTTGAAATTCTATCTGGAACAAGGAATGGTGTTAAAAACATGTGAATAGAGTTATTGCTATTCGATCAGAAGCCTTTTATGAAAGATTACATTGATTTTAATACTAGTATGAGAAACCAAAGCTACAAGCGACCTTTGAGAAAGATTTTTACAAGCTGATGAACAACTCTGTTTTTGGATAAATCTATGGAAAATGTGAGAAACAGATGTGATATTAGACTAGGAAATGAAGAATTTTCAATGAAACAAGCTAAGAAAACAAATTTCAAATGCTTTAACATCTTTGACGACAACTGTATAGCGAGTCACATGTACAAGCAGAAAGTTAAAATTTAACAAGCCAATCTACATAGGTTTTTCAGTTCTTGACCTTTCAAAATTGTTAATGTACGAGTTTTATTACAACAAATTAAAGAAGTTTGATCCAGATTTGAATCTGTGTTACATGGACACAGACAGTTACTTCCTGGAATTGAAACGTGATCCTTACAAAATTATTAAAGAAAATATAGATGACTTTGATACAAGTAATTATCCAAAAAGATCAAGAATGTTTCACTACTAAAAACAAGAAGGTAATAGGGAAATTCAAAGACGAAACTAAATGGGGAAATCTTAGAAGAATTTTGTGGTTTGAGGTCAAAGATGTACTCGTACAAATATCTAGACAAAAATCCAAGTTAGGCTGTAAAGGAATTAAGAAGAAGCGTTGTAAAATAAAACAATAAATATCGAAAACTTGAAGAGATGTTTGTTTGAAGATAAAGAAGAATTTTAGAGAGATGAACAGTAATCAAAAGCTATAAACATGATTTGTATACCATCCACCATAAACAAGCTGGCACTGAACGCTAAAGATGATAAGAGAAATGTCCCTAGAAAATAAGATCGATACAGTACCGTATGGATATAAAGGCGAAGCAAAATCTAATATATTAGATGAGTTAAATAAACTTGGAAACTTTGAAAATTGAGAAATAACCGGAAGTGTTTACGAATATGAATTGAGAAAGTCAAAGCTATAATTTTTTCTATATAAATGGAGTCTCAAAAGAAATGTACAATATGTCAAGAATTTAGACTTTTTGAAGAATTTTCTAAAAATAAGAATACCAAAGATGGATTATACTATTATTGTAAAGATTGTAATAAGAAATATAGAAAAGAATTATATGATAAAATGGAAAAATTAACTTTAGAAGAGAAAGAATGCACACGCTGTAAAATAGTCTAGAATATCCGAAGAATTTTACATGAAAAATCATAAAGATTTGCCTCTTGCTCCAGAACATTATAACAACAAACTTTGCACAACTCTACTGGATAAAACTGAATATGTTGTTCATTCGAGAAATTTGAAATTCTATCTGGAACAAGGAATGGTGTTTAAAACATGTGAATAGAGTTATTGCATTCGATCAGAAGCCTTTTATGAAAGATTACATTGATTTTAATACTAGTATGAGAACCAAAGCTACAAGCGACTTTGAGAAAGATTTTTACAAGCTGATGAACAACTCTGTTTTTGGAAAAATCTATGGAAAATGTGAGAAACAGATGTGATATTAGACTAGGAAATGAAGAATTTTTCAATGAAACAAGCTAAGAAAACAAATTTCAAATGCTTTTAACATCTTTGACGACAACTGTATAGCGAGTCACATGTACAAGCAGAAAGTTAAATTTAACAAGCCAATCTACATAGGTTTTTCAGTTCTTGACCTTTCAAAATTGTTAATGTACGAGTTTTATTACAACAAATTAAAGAAGTTTGATCCAGATTTGAATCTGTGTTACATGGACACAGACAGTTACTTCCTGGAATTGAAACGTGATCCTTACAAAATTATTAAAGAAAATATAGATGACTTTGATACAAGTAATTATCCAAAAGATCATGAATGTTTCACTACTAAAAACAAGAAGGTAATAGGGAAATTCAAAGACGAACTAAATGGGGAAATCTTAGAAGAATTTTGTGGTTTGAGGTCAAAGATGTACTCGTACAAATATCTAGACAAAAAATCCAGTTAGGTGTAAAGGAATTAAGAGAAGCGTTGTAAATAAAACAATAAATATCGAAAACTTGAAGAGATGTTTGTTTGAAGATAAAGAAGAATTTAGAGAGATGACAGTAATCAAAAGCTATAAACATGATTTGTATACCATCACCATAAACAAGCTGGCACTGAACGCTAAAGATGATAAGAGAAATGTCCTAGAAAATAAGATCGATACAGTACCGTATGGATATAAAGGCGAAGCAAAATCGTAATATATTAGATGAGTTAAATAAACTTGGAAACTTTGAAAATTGAGAAATAACCGGAAGTGTTTACGAATATGAATTGAGAAAGTCAAAGCTATAATTTTTTCTATATAAATGGAGTCTCAAAAGAAATGTACAATATGTCAAGAATTTAGACTTTTTGAAGAATTTTCTAAAAATAAGAATACCAAAGATGGATTATACTATTATTGTAAAGATTGTAATAAGAAATATAGAAAAGAAATTATATGATAAAATGGAAAAAATTAACTTTAGAAGAGAAAGAATGCACACGCTGTAAAATAGTTAAGAATATTTCTGAATTTAACAATTGGCATTATAGTAAAGATAAAAAACAAGCATATTGTAAAGAATGTATTAAACAAATCTTTGCTAGACCAGTTTCATTGCGTATGCGGAAGAGAAATTCAACATTTCTATAGTCTTAAAAGACATTTACAAACAAACTATCATAATTCGAATGTTTAACATTTTCATCGTGTAATTTAGATATTCTATAAATCAGTCGAGATTCTGCCATATTTGTAGTAAAATGATTTCCGTTGTATAAAATATTCAAAGATTCTTTCATTTGGTTATACAGATTGATAGAATTTGGTTCGTCATCAATGAACAAAATCTCTAATTCAGGATAATTTATTTTTAGATGTTTTTAATCGGTTTGGTATTTTCTCGTTTCTGAGCTCTGATAACGTAATAAGGCCATTCCCACATGTGATTCTTCTTAATTAACACAAAAAACATGGTGTTTTTTTCTTATCAAAATCTTTACATACCATATCTCTCTTCATTAATTCCATTCGCAATTCTTGATTCTCTATTTTCAATGATTTCATTTCATCTTTAATTTGTAACTGTTTTATTTTCATCTTTTAACTGCTTATTTTCGTTTTCAAGTTTGTACTCGCCATATTTTCTAATACTCGGTAAAACTTCTTCTAAAACCCAATTTTGAAACGTTTCTGCAATCTTCATTTTAGATTTCAGTATTAAAGAATATATGCCTGGTTCATTGATGAAAATAGTGTCTGGAATGTAATTTTTGTAAGAGTCGCGATTCGATACCCTTGTCAGAATCTATGTTTTCAAAGCTTTTTTTGTATTTTTCTTTAACATGATCTATGATAGCTTGTCTCGTATTTTTAAATTCCAATATTTCTGCAACATCTTTAGCCTTAAACCAAAATTCATTATTTTCGTCAACAATTGTAAAGATATGTTTGCTTTTAAATCTAAGTTGATTATTGAGTAGGTCTACAACTGACTCCATTTAGATAGAAAAGAAATTTAACTAGTAATTTTTATTTTGAGAATAAAGCCCAGATTCATTAATGAAAACAGTGTTATTTTGGAAGTTTGAAGGTAAGCTATTTATAGCCCCCCTTATATTTAGATTAAAATAGAAGTTTTTATCATCTTCGTCAACGTTTATTCTGATCGTTTGCATAGTATTTTCATATTCTAAAATTTTTGTAAGAGCGTCGAATCGACGCCCTTGTCAGAATCTATGTTTTCAAAGCTTTTTTGTATTTTTCTTTAACATTGTCTTTATTCGTATTTTTTGTGAATATTTGTGAGGTGGCCCTCGAGGGCTACCTTATCTTTTAGATAAAAGTATTGGTATTTATCATCATTATCAACTCGTTTTGAAAGTTTGAAGGTAAGAACGATTCGTTCCCCCCTTGATTCATCATTCTTTCGACAATCTTAAATATATTGTTGTTTTACTCTCATTATTTATTAAATTTCCCTCAGAGTCTTGTATAGTTAGAACGATTTTTTGAATTCTTTTAATATTTTTTCTAATTGGAATATAATCGATTTCATTCGGTTTTTCACTGATTTTTGATCCATAAGCAACATTTGGGAAAAAAGTGTACAAAATTTCAGATTCTTTGTGTAAATGTTCGGTATGATTTTCAAAACTAGGTTCAACGAGATTACAATGTACTTCAATTACATCGAAAAGGTCTAAATTTTGGCGTTTTATTTCCTAAATATACCTGATTTGGCTCAATAGTTTCTTGAACAAACCCTAACAAATCTACAATAATTGCTGAAAACATTATTCTTACTGGTGATTTTATTTGAATTTTATTAGAGAGATAATTTTTTTTGCATTTCAAACTTGTTTTCGTCAAAGTTTAAAGATTTATCTGATTGTTTGAATGTTTTCAGATAATTTTTAAGGGAATTTTTTATTTGATCGAAAGTATAATATCCTTTGTTTAAACCATAATATTTTGTTATGTTCTTCTCACTAAATCCTATACAATAAGGAGAACTTTCACTAATATTTATTACAAAATTGTCAGAATAAAAACCGCTTAAACCGATAAAATAATTTGATTCTTCCTCTAAGTGTATAGGATGTTCCAAGTTTAAAACTAATTTAGAGCTTTCTGAAGTCAACTTGAACAGCTTCATTTTAGCTATTTAAATGGAGAAATTTTTAAAGCAAAAAGATCAGATAAAACTTCAAACGTTTGAAGAAAATAAGAAAGATCAACCAATCAGATTGTTAATTGTTGGTTCAAGTGGAATGTGGAAAAACAACTTTACTATTGAATTTTATCTACAATAGGTTGATTCCTTATTCCAATTTGTATGTTTTTAGTAAATCTTTAGAACAAGACGCCTATAAAAAAATTACAAGAAAGATTTGAAAATATTGAGAAAAACTTAAGCAAAAAGGTATCACATTTTTATAATGCTTCTGAGGACATAGTTCCGTTAAGCGAATGTAAACCCAATTCGTTAATCGTTTTTGATGATTGTATTTTAGAAAATCAAGACGTTATTAAGGAATATTTCGTAATGTCCCGTCACAAAAACATATCTTGTATCTATCTTTCCCAATGCTTTTCAAAGGTTGATAAACAAGTTATAAGAAATAACCTGAATATGTTGTGTATTTTTAAGCAAGACGATCACTACTATTCGAGAAAGATTTACAACAATTATGTGGGATCTGATATGAGTTTTAACCACTTTAATGAATTATGTGATAAAATTTGGAAAGAAGACTATGGATTTTTAACTATTAATTTAACTTTGAAGCCTAAAAATGGTAAATATTTGAATAAATTTTCTAATATAAATGCTGCTCAGTGGTTCTGGCAAATCTACTTGATAAAATATTTGTTACAATTATTTTTACATTATCTTTACTTTTTATTTACATTATGAAAATAACAGAAAAACGGTAAATCTGTTCACGTTCCACGTTGTACGTTCCACGTTTTCACGTTTCGTGTTCACGTTCCACGTTTCGTGTTCACGTTCTCGTTCACGTTCCACGTTCACGTTTTTACGTTCCACGTTCACGTTTTTACGTTCCACGTTCACGTTTTTACGTTCCACGTTCACGTTTTTTACGTTCCACGTTCACGTTTTTACGTTCCACGTTCACGTTTTTACGTTCCACGTTCACGTTTTTACGTTCCACGTTCGTGTTTCACGTTCCACGTTCACGTTTCGTGTTCACGTTTCCACGTTCCACGTTTACGTTTCAAAATTTTTCTAATTAAATGGTGAACGTAACTTCTGAAGAAGCGAAAAAACTTGATCAAATCGAAAAGAAATTAATCAAAGAATTTAAAGAACAGATTCGAATTGATGAAAAAGAACAAGAATTTATTCAAAAAATTAATCAACCTGTAACTTCTGCAATAAAAAATGTTGAGGGCAAAATTGAAAATGTTTTAAGCGATAATCAAAATTTAATGAATTTGGTTCCAGTTGTACGACAATTTGCCGATATTTCGATACCAGAATCTGAGTTTGAATTGCCAAAATTACCATCTTCAACACCATTTAGACCTCGAATCATTGAAGACTCTACCATAGTTGAACCAATAAGTCCTGGAACAACGGATATAATAATTGGTGAAATTGGTAAAAAATTTTCTTCCTAGAGCAAAGGAATGATAAATTTGGTTTGTATTGGGACAGAAAAAAGAAAAGTTTTTATGATTGGAAATTTGCCCGTGAATTTTGAACATAATGATATCATTATTAATGAAAAAACATATGAAGGAACTCAAGGTTTATGGAGATTATTAACAGACAATGACGTTCCAAAAGATAATTTATATTCTGAAGAAGATTTGAAAAAGTATACAGAAATTTTATGGGAATCTGACTCAATTTACAAAAATAATGATCCATCTACTAAGAAGCCTAAGTCAAGTAGAGGTAAAAAATATATCAATTTGATTAAACCAATTTGGGAAAAACGAATCGAAGGATCAGGTGTAAGAAAATACAATGATAATAAGATTGAGTACAGATATATCGACGATTTGACAAAACTCGATGGAATTAATTAATTATATTTATGCTCAAGAGAAGGCTGGAAATAACAATTTTTTGAACGAAAAGAAAGCGATTAAAGATTTTATTTCGAACAAACTTGACGAAATGATTGAAAAACCTGATGGAATTAAATATTTAAAGCGAGTTTTGCCGGCAATAAGTTCATCTATGATTGAAGGTAGCGGACTTTTGAATGATTTTATCAACAATTTACCTTTTGAATTACACGTACCAACTTATCAGTATCTGGGGCCTGGCACAAAACTCGAAAAAAGACTAAAAAGAGGAGATCCTGGTATAAATAAATTAGACCAAGCTGCTATGGAACACGATATTTTTTATGCAAAAACATAGTGACAACAAGAATTCCAGACATATAGACGGATAAAACTTTGCAAGATAAGGCAATGGATAGATTTTTATCAAAAGATGCTAGTTTAGGTGAAAGATTTGTTGCACTTCCAACAGTTGGAGCAATGTTTTTTGAAGAGAAAACTAGGAATGGGAATTGAAGAGAACTTGAAATTTTAACTATATAAATGGAGGTGAACGTAAATTTCAGCAAAAATCAGAAAGAAAAAATAAAATCCGCTTTTAAGAAAAAAATACCCGTTAGTATTCAATTTAAAATAGATCAACTAAAAAATGGCGAAGATAAGATATTTTTAACAAATAGACAATACAATAAACTCGAAAAACATAAGAAAAACAATAAAGGAACCAGAATAGAATTTTCTTATAATCAGTTGAAAGAACTCAAAAATGGTGGACTTTTGAAAGATTTATTAGATTTTGGAGAAAATATTCCAGTTGTTAAAAAATGTTGTTCCTTATGTTCGTAAAGCTGCTCCAATCGTTAAAAAGGATGTGATTCCTATTGTTCGAAACATTTTAAATTGGTTAGATAAAGAGTTGGAAGATGTTACAGGATCTGGATTAGATGAAAAAACTTTGAATTACGTGAAATCAAACATCGGAAAAAAAATTTGAACCTTAACATTCGGAGAATTGGAAGAAATCTGCAAAAACATTAAACATTTTAGAGGAATTTTTATGCGCGATACATTACCTGAAAAAGTTAAGAAATTTGAATGTGGAATTGTGAATTTAGACTCGATTATGGAAGTGGAACGCATTGGGTTTGTTATTATAAGAATGATAAGAATGCCTGTTATTTTGATTCGTATGGAAGAATTGAGGACAAACCGCCGATAGAATTGATCAAATATTTGAAAAAATCAAGCGTCTACTACAATGACTCTCAGATTCAAGACTATAACGATCCCCCAATTTGTGGACATTTATGTGTTTTTGTTTTGAATGAACTGAGTAATGGTAAAGATTTTTAAAGAAGTTGTTAACAAATTATTGCTTAATAAATATGGATTCACAAAATATTTTTGACGTATTTGGAACACAAATTATTCAAAATTTAGATAATAGTTTGAATTTTGATAGTTTGAGAAATGAGTTTGATAACAAGTTAGAAAATTTATTACAAAACCTTCCAGATTCAGATATGTTTGCTGTCGAGATTGAAGATTTTAAAGCAGAATATGATAACAAACTTGCAAAATTTCATGAGTTCAAATGAAGTTGCTGATAAAATAAAAACATTGGAAAAAGAAGTTGATGATGGTGTAAAAAAATTATTTACCAATTTAATGTCTCATATCGAAAAAGCTGATGAAATTACTGAAGCGATCAAAGTTGAAAAGAATTATGTTAGTTTGGCTAATAAAAAAAGAATTGTCGGTGTTCGACCTGGTATTGACAAACATGATGTTGTTGTTAAAGAACAAATTTTAAAACCTCTAAAATTATCAGAAAACATCGATATTGTTGATTTACATGATCCGAATGTTAAAAATGCCTTAGATTTTAAAGGAAAAAGAATTAGCGGTGTTAGTAAAGGAATTAATCCATTTGATGTTGTTGTAATGATTCAATTAGAAGATCCTATTAAAATGTTTAATGAAACTAAAACAAAATTATGAGAATCATAAACAGCATGTTAAAGATTTTACAACAGAAGTCTATGACAAGTTAGAAGCCAGAAATAGAAGATCAGTAGACGATGTTGGTGAAATTAATGAAAAACTTACTAATTTTAAAGAGTCTTTGTGATAAGTTTAGTTTAGATGCTACGAAAACTTTTGAGAATATTGGTCATAAATTTGTTGAATACAATGATTCTTATGCTGTCAAATTTCAAAAATTACAAGAAAAACTTAATAATTATGGAGGAAGATCTTACTGAAATAGGTTATTCGTGTAGGGTTTTATGCATGATAAAATTTCCTTTATATAAAATGGCGCTCATATACTGTGTGAGATGCAAAGAGAAAAACTGCCACAAACGATATAAAATACTATGCAAAACATTAACGGAGTTAAGAGAATTTCCTGGAAAATGTGCTGAATGTAAACGCTAAAAAGAGCCAATTTATAAAAACTTGAAATTTTTCCCTAATAAATAGAGATGGCGGGACACTACAGTGCTTTTCGATCTTTTTATAATGCAACACGAAAGAGATTTGAAAAAAGAACATTGGGATGATATTTGCTCAAAAATATGAATTATCCGAAGATATGATTGCGATTGTAACATTAAGTAAGTTAAATTGGTATAACATTGCAAAATATCAAAATCTGTCCCCAGAGTTCATTCAAGAAAATATACATTATCAATTAAAAGATCATATGTCCTGTTTCTTTGCCTCTATCAACACTTGAGTAATAAAGTTTTTGGATGAAAATAAAAGATACAGTTGATTGGAACAATATTATAGATAGCGGTTTACTATCCTGTGCAGATTTTTATTGAAATATTGTGACCGAGATCGCAAAATTTAAGGAACAGAATCCTGAATATGACGAAGTAGATCATTAAAAAATGACTAAAATCTTTTCTTATCGACATTATACATGATGTTTAAAATTTCTAAATTTTCTCTTATTAAATGGTGGACTACAAAAAGTATTTAGGCGATATTGAAAGGGCGGAGTTTAAAAAATTTTCATATCCAATTAGTAAACAACATTTTGAATGAACCGAATAAAAGAACTGAGTTTAATATTGATTTTGGAGATAATTTTTGCTCGTCTAACTTCCAGTTTTATATTTCTGGAACTTTAACAAAACAAGATGGTCAAGCATATCTTGGAACTGATAATGTTAGATTAATCGATAATTTTAACTACCGTTTTTTATTTTCTAAGATTGAAGTAAGAAAACACAATAAATTGATAGAAGAAGTCGAAAACTGTGGCCAATTAAGCACTATTAAAGGAACCATTTGTTTATTCCAAAAGTGATGTATTTTCAAACAGTTTTGAATCAACTTTTAAATTTGGAACAATTTGAAGCGGTCGGTTGATTTAGCACATTTCGGCTTAGGATTTTTTGAAAATGTTACTATTCCGATCTATAAAGGAGGATTTTATCTAAGTTTTATAAGAGCAGAAGACGATGATGTGATTTCTGAAGGACTGCAACTGGAAATGTTATGCCTGTTGATGGCAAAATTACAATTAACGAGTTTTTCATTTAGAGTTCCAATGATTGATTATAAAACCACGAGTAAAATTAGATTGATTGATGAAAATTACAAAAAGTCAAAACATTATGTTTTAATTTTCTAGATTGGCAATGTATTGAACAAAAAGGTATTTCCGGAACAAACTTATTCGTTCGATATCACAAATATTTATAGAAATATCTTCAATCCCAAGTTCGTTAATCATCGGTTTTCAAACAGATAGACAGAATAATCAAGAAAAAAATCCTTCAAAGTTTGATAGTTTGGATGTGAAAAATATCAGAGTAAAATTGAATGGTTCTTATTATCCAGATGAATTACAAAAATTTAAACATTTCCGGTGGTCTTTTTCAGAATCATGTATCAGATGTATCAAGATTTTAAGAAAGTTTACTATAAAAATATGGAAAATGTATTACAACCCCAAAGAATTTATAGCAAATAGACCCATTTATGTCATTGATACAACAAAGAGTTTGACAAATATTTCTAGTTCAAAGAACGATATAATTATCAATATGGATTTTCAAAAAGCTGTTACAAACGCGATTTGTTATGTGGTTGTGGTTTCTGAGAAATTTTTAGCCTATGATGTGATTAAGAACGATATTAGAGAAATTCAGTAGTTAATGATGTTCATATTGTTCTCTTTCATTCCTTCTAAAACTTCAAAAATATACTCTTTCGCCGATGAAAAATCTCGATTTCTTCCGGAATAATCTTTATAATCATAAACAAAATATCCTAAATAGTTGTACAATAGAATGAAATTATTTCTTTTTATCTCGGTAGTTGAAATATAAACATAAACATTTGCGCTGAAAAATTTATATCTCGGCAGACTTAGTTCCATAGCTTCCCATTTATTCTTTTTGTAAAATGGAAGAGTATAATGCCAACTGTTACAAGTGTTTATAATAGAGGAGAAATTATTGATAAAAGATTAGTTTGTAGAGATTGTAAAATTTAATTTTGTACGAAAGACCTAAGCCTAAGAAATTTCGAAATAAATTAACATATTTGAATAATCTGCTTATGAAATTACAATACGGAGACAAGAAGCAAACAAAATTTGTTACAGAATTTAGAAAAAAGAAACAAAAATTTTTACTTATCTCTTGGAACCATTGACAAAATTATTTTCCTTTTCAAAGAATACATTAGGTTTGTTGGTTTAAATACACACGTTTATTATGAAAAGATATTACCTGTAATTTTTTCATTATCTGGATGTTGAATTTGTCTACGATTTTAAGCCAGAAATCCTCGATGATTTTATAGTACATTTGGAGAAATTAAACGAGGAACCTCTTGAAAAGAATGCGGTTTTTACTCACATTCTCCCCCGACTTCTCGAGTGATTGTTAGCAAATTTCATTATTTCCGTTTATAGATTTTTTTATTAAGATTTCTGGATTTTTTCATTAAAATAGCTTAAGAAATTAGAAGCCTACAATGAACAGTAAAACAGCTATAGATTCGGTTATTTAACATTCGTGGTTTCCTGTTAGATTTCTTAGATTTGGTTTATGGTTCAATGGACAGTAATTTTACATTCGTGGTTTTTCCTGTTAGATTTCTTAGATTTTTTTATTGTTCAATGGACAGTATTTTACATTGATTTATCTGACTGTCCCAAAAGTGCGCCAGAATCGGCATATTCATATCTACTTATATATATATATATATATATATATATATATATAATATAATATATACATTAAATTGTATAAATGGCAATAGCCTTATTTAATTCCAATAAACATTGAATCACAAAAAGTACTTGCTCTGCCGGGAGTCGAACCCGGATCTCTCACTTGCCGGGTGAATGTGCTACCATTACACCACAGAACACTTACTTTTTCTGATTAAATTATTTTGTATTTGGCCGTATCTGTCACATATGCGTTTAAATAAGCAAACTAACATATAATCGAAAACCAAGGGTTTTAGAATTCACTCTTTTTAACAAGGCTGGAGTACGCCATGCCGTGCCGTGTAACAGGCTTCGCTGATGTTCTAATTTCTAAACTACAGCTAATTTAATTCTTAAGATGTTCTCCTTGTAGACAAGAAAAAATAATACAAAAAATTGACACAAGATAAATGTTTGGCCTTATTCTGTAGTTAGAACGTGCATCATGCATTTGAAGAGCTCTTCACTCTCAGCTTTGTTGATGTTTATTAGGAGTTCTCCATAAATTCTCTTTGTTCTGTTCTAGTAAACTGGCGTGAATGGTCTATTGTTTTTCAATGTTTCTAAGTTTTACAAGTTCAATGTTTTACTACTCCGTAGAGTTGACATTGGTTGTAAATAAATCACGTTAATGTTAATATTCATGTCTAAATTCTATAATATAATAGTATAACTAAGAAAAAATTTGATAATTTCTTTGCGCAATCGTAATTTACAAACGAGGCGAAGCCGAGGCAAAGACACTTTTTCTCCGTGTGATAAACAACAGTATTCTTCACATTCGTTGTTTTCTACTCATACATATTAAGACCAGACGCTTCACTAAGTGGAAGGTAAAATGGAACTGAACTTAACATTCGTATTATATAACACAGTTATAATATTACGTTTATAATAATTATAATATTACGTTTTAAATAATTATAACATTATCTTTTAATATACATTAAAGTACAGAAATGTTATGCAATGGTCACCTTCCTCTTGATGTAGCGGTCTGGAATCTAATGCTGTTGCAGTAACTATTTTAATCTAGGGAATATTAGATGACAAAGAGGCTCAAAACACAAAACTTACATCGTTTCCATATCATAGACACCTAGATTTCAAAATATAAAATATATTGTAATCGAGGTAGTCATTCTCATTTTATAATCAGGTGCACATTTAAAGCACTATAGTAGCATCAAATTTCAGACGCTGCACCAAGACAAAGTTGAACTGGAGCTAAACTAAATATTCCTACTTAGTACTCTTTAGATTTAATTAAATGATAATTTTTTTAATAACCTGAATATATTGAAGGTGAAATAAAAAAAACGCCCGCTCTCAACCCAGCATTAACAAGCTACTTCACTAAATCACACAAACTGGAGAGGTTGTACGTGATTTGGCCGCCATGTTGTATGAGTTGAGACTCGTACGTGACCTTGACTGCAGTCACAGTATACATCTTTGTCCCTTGAGGGATGTAAACATTGACATTACGAAAAATGTATAAATATAATGTTATTTTTTCTAAATATTTTAAAATTTTTAAAATTGCTTTATAACAAAAATATAGTATATAAATAAGATGAAAACCAATTTTTCGATGTTCATGATATATTTATAACAAATAATTTCTTCTAAATTAAGAAATATTTTTTACTGTGTCGATGAAGAGATATGTTATATACTCAGGTCAATGAAGGGATATGTTGCCGGTTCAGAATGTAGCAAGATTAAAAACAGTCTATTGAATTTCTTATAGGCTTTGTATTTTTAATTAGTAACAAAATGAAAAATATAATACAAATATAAACATCAATATTGTTACCCAATGATTGCACATTACTTTTTAAGTGATATAGGAAAAACTCCAGAGATAAATAATGTCGACTTAATAACATTAAAATTTTCTGATCTATACCAAAACAGTTGGACTTAGGAGAGCAGTGTTTCGGGTTCTGAAAATCAGAAAGTGAAAACGTTTATGAAGAAAGATCTAAAAATTAAATGAACATTTACATAAACTGATTTCCTGCGTTTGTATTGAATAGTTCATTGATTTAAAGTAACATTAATATCATTTAAAGCAATGATGATGAGCACTAAATTCGAAATTCTTAGTTTTTTTTAGTGAAAGTACTCTCATTTTAATATGATGGATTCCTATTTATTTTTAAATGGAGTTTATATAATGTTATATATAAAATTTTTCATTGTTCAAGGTTGGCAGAACCAAAGGTTAATTGAAACTGGCTCTAATAGCAGGATTTTACGCTTGATAGAGCATCACTGGTTTAAATTAATTATATTTCTGACACTGATTTAAAAATTGAGGTTGAGTTTAATACAGAATATAAAAGTGGCTAAATATGTTTATAATTCGCGTCTCCAAAATCCATACGCAACAAATTTCACATCAACTGTAAAAAATAACAATTGTAAGTTTTGACAATTGAATAAAAAGGGGGAATCAAGAAATAATTTTATGAATAGACCATCTGGTTTCCTATATGCTATAAAGTTAAATGCAAACAAAAATTGAAATTGCTAAAAAAAAACTAGTCTGAATTGCATCATTCTTTATAA
>NW_025776999.1:0-46264 GCF_021130785.1 Homalodisca vitripennis
TACGGTTGTTTTAGGAATATCATTCACAAGTTAAGTATTGCCTATCATTTTAAAAACATGATGCACGTTTTAGCAAATAACAATAATATACTGAAGTATGTACAGTTAAATATTTCCACATATTACTTTTGACTTACATTTTTGATTAATGATGGAACATGATCAATATATTATATTCATGAATATAAGACTGTTGAATATATATATATATATATATATATATATGCTATATTCAACAGTCTTCGTTCCCTCATCCAATAGAAACAAACATGTATCAGATGGAACGTACATCACAATTTATTTATACTCAGAACTCCTTAGGAGCAATGATTATTTATAAATTAGAGAATAGTTTTCAAAGTAAACTATAATTTGTTATATCATATAAATATATTTATATTCAGGTTTATGTTTTTGTATCAATAAGTGTGTTTAATAATATGTTGGGACGATATTTTAAAAAGAAAATATTCTTACTATGAGTGAGTTTAACCGACACAAAAAGTTCATTAAAACGGAAACCCAAATTTCCGTTATGTAACCACGCAATTTTAGTTTTCCGTGAAACTGATAGAAAATGTCCTCAAAAGATAAAATAAATTACCAGCTACGGTAATTTTTGGAAGGGGTTAATATAGGATGGAATAAAAAGTGTAAAATTTATGAAACAATTATTTTGTTACAACATAAATGTTTTTTGTGTAATACATTTAAGTCAGACATGAAAACTAAATTAAAATTTAGGTCCATTCAATCTAATAAAGACCAAATTTGTCTACGAATAATAGTGACTATAAGTCTCTTTATCTGGTAGTCTGACGCTAATATAGCTATTAATTTTCTTTCTGAAGGTTGGTGTTAAGTGAATCAAGCTTTAAATCTTTGATATGTACAAAATGTCGGTAAATAGTTTTCAAACTTACAATACATCGTCATTTTGCCCCCTATTCACAATAAAATTGTTGCGGTTAACAATTTATACCTTTCTTAGGGAACATTTAATATTAAGAAAAAGTGGTATGTGAGCTTATGAATTGCGAATTGGCCTTAGTTATTCAATAAAAATATGTTAGTTCTCATAAGATATGGAACAACACTATACTGTTTGTTATAACACATTTTGAGCTATTCGCCGGACTTGGATTGTATTGTGATTTCTATTATAAATGTACGATAATTGACATTTCATTGATATGAGAGGGAAGAATCAGCAGAAATTACGTTAAATATCTCTAACCATTACTAATTGATTACTAATTTACCTAAAACTGAAATTTTGTACCACGTGTGAATTAATTAACGACGGCGATTGGCGGAAATCGGCTTATATTATTTACTGATGGGATATCATTTTCTTCTAATCATCTATATTGTCAGATATATGGAGAAAAAAAACACTAGATCCATAGATGTTTTGAATAGATATTTTATACTGTATATATATATCAAAGTCTACATTTTGCATTCAAACTTTGTAAAAACCTGTAGTTTTTTTATCATGAATAGGTAATTTATCACAATGGCACTAATATTGTGTTTAAAACTTTTTTATTTTAACATTAAAATATATTTTTGATAGAAATATCCTTGAGGTTTAGTTAGAATTGTTTCTACATATCGGTTTGTTTCGTATCTTATAAAAATATTTTATTTATAACTTGGGTGAAAGCTCCTTAAGCATGTAAGTGACATTAATACTCTTCTTAGTATTTTACGAAAGAATTCATCTGCAAAGTATTACCTAGGTTCAAAATAATTTAAACAACTACAAATGTCAATAAATAGGCTTACGAATAAATAGTTTGTCTTTAACGGAGTGGTAATAAGCATAACATTGTTCAGTTTAAAAGTTCGTTCTTACCTTGCAAGCGACAACTTTACAAAATCAAGGAATCCATAGCTAAAGAGGATATATGATTCAGTAAAATTATTCATTGAAGGATGTTTCTTTAACCTCAGGATAAATAACTAAAGCCCTCAAATTGTTATTAAAATTGCTGCACAAGTCTCATAGAAGTTACATAAAGAGTCCTGTGGTCACGTGATCCAGTGAGTATGTCTATATTTCACAATTTTTAAATTGTGTGTTATTCAAATAAATAAATTATTTATTCAATTAATTACAATAACTGTTTTAAACTTTAGATAAGAGATATGAAATAAAAATATCCCATTTTTAGTAATCAGTTTAAAGAAGATGTAGGAATACTATATAAATACTATATAAGTGAAGTAATGTTATATAGAGCCAACAAAGAAGTACTCTTAATGCTATTATAGATAAGTATAATTCAGTTATGTTATTTAGCTACTAAAGAGGTTACGTAAGTTGTAGCCCTCAAATATCATTCAATAACTTAAAAGGTTCTACAGAGATCCAGTAGTACCATCCATTTTGTATCATTCAGTTAATCCTACGGTGTTTTGTAGGTTGTGTTGTATATTTAGTGTTCAGTGATATACCTAAAATCCAAGATTGAAGACGTCAATAAGATACGGTAGAATTAACGTTGTTTAAGTTTGACATTGCTTTGAGTCAAATTATACTGTCACGTTCACCTTCGAACGTAGGTCTATCTTTGTTTGTCACAAGGTGATATCGTTGTACTTCAAGTCAGAATAACACTTTAAATTACGTTTTAGTTTTATTTAATGCTCTAGCACTTATATAATTAAAATAGTTGTAAATGTTTCCATCGGCTATAAATGTTTATACAATTTTCTGAAAATAATAGTGTTCTAATTATCCGTACCATCACAGATGTTGGATAAATTTCTGTTCGGCCTGAACCTTACAAATTCTAATCAATAGCTTACAAATATTTGAGATTTTAACAATTCAGCCTCGTGATGATTTTTTTAAGGACCAAATCAAAAAAATAATGTAAACAAAATTTTAGTTAAGATACCGGATGGGGTGATATAAAATAAGTACATTCCTATGTAATTGTGAAAACGGAAAATCGGAAACCATTTGTTGGTCGGCCATCGCTAATTCCCAATATTGTTTAACTCGTACAGAGTAAATTCTTCCCGAATTCTACAAGAATTCATTTGCAATTATTTTTTTTTTTATTTCATCGGGGAAAACCTGTTATTATTTATTCAATTTGAGAGAGCACGCAGAAGCAGATTCAAGCAGAACCAGGAACTTGATAGTGTTTGATTTATACTATCATCCAAAAAAACTTAACTGAGAATAAAATCGTTCTAAAAAAATACAGGTAATTAAAAAAAAAATATGTAAAAACTATGATATAAGGAGCAATGTCAATATCACTAATGGTATGAATATGAAGTAACACTATAAATATACTTGAACATTATAAAACAAAAAATTATAATTTTTAATATTGTTCTTTTAACTTATGTGTGATTAAAGTTGTGAATTTGAATTTCTGTATAACAGTGAAATAATTTATTACAAACAGTACACACACACACACACACACACACACACACACACACACACACACACACACACACACACACACACACACACACACACACACACACACACACACACACACACACACACACACACACATATATATATATCCTCAAGCATTGCGTTAAGCAGCAGCACTGCAAGCGTTAGTCCGAGTGTTCATTTGCATAAATCCAGATCATGCTTGCCAACACTCTAAACATGACTTTAGGACTTGATATATATTATATTTATATGAATCTCATGGGGACAGTAAAAATATAAAAAGAAAAAAAACATAAACTATTTTATATTTGCTTTTATGGGATGTTCTTCAAGTTAATGTCATTTAGTTGGAAATTGGTTTTCCATCATAGAGCTCGTTGATTAATTGAAATTTATAGAAATAACATTTTTTATTTTACATAAATGTGCCTGAAGTTTGCATGGCAGAAATGAATTTTTTATCGTTCATCTAGCGAATAAAAGCACCTACATGTATTAAGAGGTATTTAATTGTAGCAGTAAACATTATACATAAATAATACGTGTTCTTATTTCTTACTGTTATTGAGCTTTCTTTTTAATACAAATACCACGTTTAAAAGACCTACATTACTAATAATGTTAGGCACTATAGTGGTCTGATAGACCGGTATTTCCCTTTGCTAAAACATCGGTTAGTCTCTTTGGTGGGTCAAAAGTTAACTATATAAGGGTTTCTAAAGTTTTTTAAATTGCGTACCGAGCTAAACAAAGTGATTTTGGAGCTTTGACCAAGGTGAGTTCTTATCTAGTCATTTAGCATGCAGACGAGCTACACACTTCTACAGGAAAAGTGGAAGCAATCTGTGCAGGCGATGGTAAATAGTGTTTATTAATGTTGGTGTATTGTAAACTATTTTCTATTATTAGTTGTGCGTGGGTAACTTAGCCTCTTTTGCTACTTTGGTACGGGCTATACTTGGACTAGCCGGCAGAAGAGAGGCTTTTACTGTAGATGGTAACCGTGTCATCCACCTCTTACTACGCTCTACGCTAGCTCGCGCGGTCTTTATTGAAGGGAAAAAATATTTCCGGTATCGGAAACAGAATCGATCCATAACATTTACCAATACTGAGCGTCATACCCATAACATAGAAGAAACAATCGTCGATAGATCCCACAGGAGGCAGATGTACATATAGTTCATAATATTTGAGGACATATAATAGCAATTATATAACATTCTGAAGTCTGGAAACCAAAATTTTAACAAACCAATTTACAATGTTTGTTACAATATTTAATTCTAATCGTTTGAAATTGTACGGAATACATTTAAGAACAATAGCATGTTAATAAAGTATATCAAAACACATATTTAGCAGGGATATGGGATAATATTATTAAATCTATTCCATGATAGATATAAAATTATTTACATACATTTTATTATTATCTATAGCATAATTATATTCGCCCACTTCAAGAGAATAAACTTCAAATATATGTAGTACTACTCAGCATCCGTCACATTAGGTGACGTGAACGCGATAAAAAATACACTATATAAATTACTTTGTCTAAAAAAGTAAATTAATTTATTCCGAATTGATGTATTATTATAGAATTTTTAATACAAACTCTTCGTAAAACATCACGGTGAGATAAAATATTAGACAGTTGTTTGTTGTTAATTTCCCCAAGTTCAATCTTGTGGACGATAACAGCAATGTCGCAGAGCCAGTTTGTCACGATAATAGCTTCTCTCTTTATTGTTGGATAACTTTTACTTCCTGTCTTCCATTATATGGATTTTTTCATTCAATCCATCCCAAGAAACAAATAGGCTATCTTATATTATGATATATCATATATGTTTGTGCAAATTATGACATATATTTTATTATATTTATAATAGTTGACTGATTTATTTGGTACATATATTATGATTATTGACGTGTATATTACAATTTTACTTACTGTAAATAAGTTTTCAAATCTCATGAAATCCTCTATAAATATATACAATTTTGAGACAATAGTGTTATGAATAACAATGATAATATTTGAATAACTGCTTACCAATAAAACTTACAAAGAATGTTTACAATTTATGATTCATTGTTCTAATACATTTTTAATACAGATTCATATGAGTTAACTAAAGCAAAAGGACAAAGAATGAAGTCTGATTACCTATAATCGATAAAGACATAAAAGCTGGAAAATATTGGCTAAAATGTTTAAATATTAATATACGAATAGATTAATAATTACAATCACTGATTGTTCCTTTTGTTTAAATTTACAAGAAACTATATTAAAAAATTGAGATGTAAAATACAATAAATAATTTGGATACAACTATTATTTATGATACTCGATGTTACAAACTCATTAATTAGACAGCGCTAATTTCTACTTTTCGCGACGGAATTACAATATTCAAAATTTATTTCATTAGAATTTGTGTCTTTCAGCCTTTAATCAACTAGTAACAGAATTTAATAACTCAGTTGTAATAGGTAAATAGTTTTAGTCACTTTGGGAAGTCACAAATGCTTTGCTAATTAAAAAACCCTCCATATAAATGCCAATCACCTTTTGCAAGAAAAGTAATCTGATCGTGCGTTACAATATTATTCTGTGTCACAATAACGCTAGAAACCGTGAATAATGTATTACTGTATGTATTAAAGAACTAAATATGCTCTACTTAGCATACGGTATGCAATGTAAGAATAACCTATACATTAGATCAAATATTATTTTCGTAAACTCATACAATTATACAATAAACAAGTTCTATTCAGAATCTCCACAGGTATAAATATAACGTACCGAAAACGTCTCAGAATTATAGATGAAGGCTGAATCCAAAGCTAGTTGTGAGGCCATTAAAGGTCTTTTCCGTACATTTTTTAAGTCTCTAAAGGTCATTTCTTTTACTGCAATGATTTCATATAGACGACCAGTTTCATCAAAGGTAAATTCATATCTTAAGGTGTTCTGATGATATAGGAAGAAAGTAAATGACAGGAAAGAAATAGTAATCGTCAAATATTGTCTACTTTTATTAGCTTAAGTTCGGAAAATGCATCGAAATGCGTGGGCAAAAAACTTATGATAAAAAGAAATTATATGTAGCACGTAAAAGTAAAGTTTGCGTTATTTCTGCGAACAAAAAAACCTATAAATACTCCGATTACGAAACCTAAATTTGAAAATAAGTATATAATTCCAGCACTTGGAATATTCCTCCGGCCTAAGTTTTCTGATTCCCTAGTAAAGTTTGGCTTGTTGACTTTATCCAAAAATCTTTTATTCTGATAGCCTGAAAGCGATCACATCGGGCTATATAATAATTATTTTTGGTGATAAAATTTGCATTTATGTGCCGGCGAAGAAAATATATATCTGATTTTGCCCAAAACTAACTGCTTTCAGCCATTATAATAAATTTCAGGTCTTATCTATTTTCGGTGTGCCGCAGTCGTTTGTACGTGATTCCACAGTAAAAATCAATACATGATTGTAGACCTGAAAGGTCTAACTAGGTAAAATAATGCTTCTTTCATTCATATTCATGCAATACAGACGTCACGCCGAAGTACCTGTATCGATCAAAAAAGTCAATACGTACAATTAGACTAATTTCGACCATCGTAATCCATTTTCACGCTTAGATATGTTCGGAGCAAGTAGTCTGTTGCTGTAGTCTGGAGCAAGTAGATAAGACATCTGTGCAGAGTTTTACCTTTTTAGGGCACCGAGTATTTGAAAATAAAACATAATTATGCCTCATGCTGAAACCCCGTTTCAATCGCTTTGGCTCAGTTCACTTTTTTGTTTGAGTGCATAATTAGCGATTGCTTCAAATTTCATCTTTGTATGCTACATTTAAGATGAAAATTAAATTATATTTCTTTTAGAATAAGTCTGCAACACTAAAGCAAGCACCAGTTTTAAATTATTTTCTAAGATGACAAAAATGTATCTTTTAATTTTTAACAATTGGTTGAATTGTTAAGGAGAAGATACTCCTATATTTGTATGTAATAGCTTTTGTTTCAACAAACACTTAATACTGTACTTTAAATTGATTGGTTAAGTTGAAAATTCTAACATTTATACTTAAATATGCTTGCCGCACTTTACCGGCATATGGAACACATAAACTGAAACAAATTTAAATAGCCAAGTGGCAGTTACGGCCAGCACGTTTATTGTGAAATTTTATTCCGGTATATAGGCATGAATAAAATACAGCATACAATTCAATTCAGACATCAGGGCTCTTATCATTCTGTTTAGTTTTATAAAACTACAAAATAATTAAGGACATTTTTATTTGTTATATTTCATTAAATGTTGATGCAAATGGTTAATGTTATTTTATAAAGATTTGTTGTTCAAAGTGAAAGATTAATAGGTACAATTAATGCATTAATCAAATCAAAGAGACACGTTTTGGTTTTGATCATAAAAAGTTCATTATTAGGACGTTAAGATGACATGATTGTTTCAAAAATGTGTAATTGTAAAGTTTTATAAACCCAGCAACGTTACGTTTCAAGATTCCAAATTGTCATATTTCATCAGGTACGTGACTCAAATATTTATTACCTAAGTTAAAATTACATAATTTTAATATTACATCTTAGTTAAAATAATTAATCATACAAACGATTCGTGATCAACAGTTGGTGACGCCAATTGTTTTGTTGATTTAGTGCACTATTTAATTTTTATTATTATGTGAAATAAAATACAGGTCATAATAATGTTGAAAACATTTTACTAGCACCTGACTGCGTACAGTAAATTGCGATTGTCAGGTCAGACACAAGATGAAGACAAGATCATCAAACGAAAGTGATTATTTTCATCTAAAACATACTAATATATATATATATATATATATATATATATATATATATATATATATATATAAAATAATACAATATATCTGTATTCATATTAATAATATGGCACATTATTCAGGATATAAAATAGTTTCTCCATTGGTAAATAAAATAAATAAAATCACTCACTAATTTGCCAGCTAACACCAATTACTCTACATTAAAAAAAGGTTTCACTTTAAGTATTTTAGAACTTGGCAAAAAGGTTTAGTATTATGACTAAAAGAATAATTCTATGTTATTTCTATTTTTGAGTAGCTAAATTAGAGAATACATTTAAATTAAGTAAACATTTAACATCAACAGCGAAGAAATGCGTTTTGGTTTGACAATGTAAACCAAACATTACGTTCAATTTAATTTCGGTTTGCCAAGAATGCTATTGTTAAGAATTCTATAGAAATACTCAAAGCAATTGTGTACAAAGGCCACAATAACTTATTGTCAATACCGTACAACTTGCTTTCACGTACCTTATTGTATTGAATGTCACTAAGTGGCTACCTATTCGACACTATTCAAAAGACCCAGTTCTTTTCTTTAAGGTAAAAATAACTAGTAGCTTCCACTAAACATACCATTTTATCAAGAATGTACCACGTTTTTACCTTTATTAATATAAGCACTGAAATTTAAGGCCATGCATATATACCCAGTATGACCTTCATTATGATAACAGCGTGTATTATTAAAATATACGTAGAAGAAGCCAAGATGCTTTTTTCATTGAATACATGAAGTACAATAAATTCTGAAATTATGATAATTGTGTAAATTGATGACTTGTACTATTAAACTGTTGTGACGCATTCTTTAGCTGTGAAAGGCTATCCAAACGACTACTGAATCCTAAATACTACAGTAAGATATTAAGATTTCAATATTGTTAACAAACTAGTGTTACCTAAGTATATATTTATCGTTAAGATTATCAAGAAAATTATGTTAACGTAAACTCTCTTGTAAACTGTTGCCAGTACACGTGGAATAGTGTAACATCATTGAAAATAAGTCCGTTCGAAATTACTACATAATAATTAAAAAAAAAATTTTATATTACTCTTCTTTTCTTCGTACTGAAGTATTGTAAATAATGGCTCCCTAAGACACGTTTGTCCTCATTCTCATGTTTATCGGTAACGCACGCTATAAAATATACAATCTCAATGAAGCCAATAACCATGTGTGCAAACATTTACAGTTTTGTTCATTAAAGTGGGTTTTATAAGAGTTACAATACTATTTTAATGCGTTAGTTTGTTTAAATCGATCACTAAGGACATATCTTCAAACACACGTAAACTCTACATTTCAGGAGCCAACCTATACCATCGTCAGATTTCAGCAACTACACTTACCAGATGATAAAATGGAGTTATCTTAACATTAATGAAGGGGTTTATTAGGCAAGCAAATCTCTATATTTACACACACACACACACACCCACCCACCCACACACACACACACACACACACACACACACACACATATATATATATATATATATATATATATATATATATATATATATATATATATATATATTATTGCTTTATTCGCGATAAACTATCCTAAACTAATGTACCAATGTAAGACATGCAAACTTACTAATAACCCCTGGTGATGAGTTGTCTTAATCAGGTTTAATTTTACTTCATCTTAAATAAATATATTGCTAATGAATATTCATGTATGTACTTCACAAAATAACTAAATAAAGCTTTAAGTATTCCACCATGGCTTAAATTTTATTGACTTAAACCCTCGCAATGACTGTCGGAGGGAATTTGAATATCCTTCAAAAATAAAGTTAACGAAGTAATTACCAAATGACTTATGTGTCAGTTAATTTTTTAATTTAGATTTTTTCTACTGCAGTAATCCTATCTAATCCTATCTATCAGTTTATTTAAAAGAGAAGGAATTTGTTTGACGCAGTTGTGATACATGTAATTTATTGATCCAGATATAATTTATTTCTGCAGATACTAACGTCCGTTATATTATCATTCGCGTAAAAGTGTAATGACTGTATTTTTCCGCAACCACTAACTTTAGATTGCTTTTGTGTGAATTTAAAACTTGCTAGGCTATTAAGACTATTATCAGTTAATCAATTGTTCATATTGTTTTTCAACTAAAATATTACAAGCTAGGTTATCGATTAAATTATTGACAAGCATAAACCCATAACTTTTGTAATTAATATAAACATATAACTGTATGAAATAATTGTGTTTTATAGCCTAAATGTTGTAAATGTACTTAAAGTGTAGGAAACAATAATAAAATATGATGAATAGTTACAATTGTGAATAAAATGAAAACCCTCACTGAATAATAAAATCTATTTGCGCTCTTCTTTGTATGACTAAAGAATATTTATCGAGTTAAACATAAATACAGATGAGATTAGTGAGTGAGAGTCACCTAAAGGGTTTGTCACTGATTGTTTCTTTTCTTCAATTCAATTTCCATGTTATTAAATCAACAGGATAAGATTTGTTTCAAGTGTCTGAGTTATTGAATATATTAATCATTTTTGTAAAACACATTCGATCGATCGCAGTTACATTTCTATATTTGTATTGTGCTCTTGCACCTATAACATAAGTATATTACATCAAGGTACATACATTTTAAAAATATCGCCTATGATAAAGAGTGCTCTGCGGAGTTAGTTGGTTTTAATAACAATGATTGATCTTTTTCTTTTGATATTTTTCAAGTATTAGGTTTAAGATCAACTTTAGTGGTAAAATTGTAATAAAAAACGTAAAAAATATTTTTTTTAAACAACTGTGAAGTGTAGAATATGGACTAGATGTCAAAATTGTGGGGCTTTTCTAGCCTTCCTCTTCTATTTCAACATTTACTTTCTATGTGGTGAGGTGACCATTATGGTTCTATAATTATATTCCCCACTCCTTTTCTTAATCCGAAACTTCAATACATATTTCTCATATCAAATAACCGATAAAAAATTATAGAAAACATATTTCAATTTATGAAATGTTTTTCAATTTGAACGATTAGTTTCTAGATAAAATTGTAATAGTTTTCTCAATAATATGTTACAGTACTTATACATTTTAGATAATTTTCTGTTTAATTATGTATGATATTTGTGTAACACTTGTAAGTAATGTGTCAGAATCTACAATTTTCTTTAACGTTACATTATACAAAAATGTGTATGAGATGCCATTCTAAAATATACAATGTATCCATGAATTTATAATTCAATTAATAAAACACTGTGTTTTGTAATTAATTAAAATAGCCGGTTTCAGAATAGGTTTGCCCAGATAACAGCGAAAATCCGTCGATGCATTTCATAGCTACAAAAAAAGTTTTTCTTTATTTCACAAGATTAAATTTTGACTAGGAAGCCCTCTTTGACTGTTAACCTGGGACCCAACGGCTTAAAGATGACTTTCGAACCAACCACCACCAGACTTGACAAGTATATATATGTGAGAGATCCGGGTTCGACTCCCGGCGGAGCAAGTACTTTTTGTGATTCAATGTTTATTGAAATTAAATATGGCTATTGCCATTTATACAATTTAATGTAAATAAAAGTCGTTTGACAGGTATTTGGTCTTCCGATCATATGTTAGTTTGCTTATTTAAACCCATATGTGACAGATACGGTCAAATACAAAATAATTGAATCGGAAAAAGTAAGCGCTCTGTGGTGTAATGGTAGCACATTCACCCGGCAAGTGAGAGATCCGGGTTCGACTCCCGGCGGAGCAAGTACTTTTTGTGATTCAATGTTTATTGAAATTAAATAAGGCTATTGCCATTTATACAATTTAATGTAAATAAAAGTCGTTTGACAGGTATTTGGTCTTCCGATCATATGTTAGTTTGCTTATTTAAACCCATATGTGACAGATACGGTCAAATACAAAATAATTGAATCGAAAAAAGTAAGCGCTCTGTGGTGTAATGGTAGCACATTCACCCGGCAAGTGAGAGATCCGGGTTCGATTCCCGGCGGAGCAAGTACTTTTTGTGATTCAATGTATATATATATATAATATATTATATTCAATAAAGAAGCAAAACAGCTCTATTATGAGTTAATGTTTGGTTAACGCATTAGTTCATAAGCTTATTGATGAACCAAAGATTTAATTAAAACATTTATCATCTAAAATATAGGAGAATTTCAGATTTTTCCCAACTCTGAAAAAAAGTCTTATACTTCGATCTAATAAAATATATAGTTTTTCTATTTTAATAACAGTCGAGACCCTCTTTGGGTATTTTTTTTTTAAAACATGGAGGTTTAAATGTGTAAATATTAATTAGTGGCATTAAAATGAACTTTTCATGGCACTTATAATTGAGTAATTATGGAGATATATATTTTGAACGGTATTAATGTTAATCTTCCTACTTTGTGAAAAATAATATAAAATAACAATTATTTTATTTATAATATTAAACTATAAAAAATAAACCCCTGAGTATGAGCACTATTGTCAAATGTACTTCGCACATACAAAAGACACATCTAAAGTGTAAGACCTTCCAGATTGATATAAAAAAACGAGTATGCATATAAAACACTACTCATTAAATGATTGAAATCTTGAAGGTCCCGACCAGTGATAGTACGTTACGTAACCCATTGAGAAAGAAAACGACACATATTACATCCATGGTGGGAGAGGACAGCTACATTATTGTGAGCGAGAATCATTATTATAACATTTGAAATGTATACCAATTTCAGCATCAGTGAGATTGCCAAATATTATATATAGACAAAAATATTATCACATATACCTTTTTTGTTGCATATCCACTTTTCAAAACCCATTCCTGCCCAAGCATCACTGGTCCTAAATATATGTTGATACCAAACATATTACGATAACTATTAAAATATTTCCAATTATTATCATTCCTTAAATTTAGATAAGTCCTACCACTTCGTTTTAATCCCATTCACGTATATATTGGGTTATTTTAATATTAATTAGAAACAAATATAATATATTCCAACACTAGTATCTACTACATGTATTAGAATTTTTTTTTAACTACCCCTGTGTAGCAAACCTACTATTTATTAAAGCTTAAAAATTATAAAATGGTATTTTTCCGTTAAAAAAATACTTTTTAATGATTACATTTCTTGACATTATAACAATACCCAATATTTCATGATTACGAAGGCGTACATTTTCACTATCTCCCATTTAGACCTCCAAATAATCGCGAATAGTAGGTGTTATAAAATAGTTAACTAATATTTTAAAAACCAAATTTATTCGGCTCCTGGATTTACAGATTAGCTATAGGAAACTGGGTTATGAAATTCGTACATTTATAACCATCTTCCCAGTCACCATCATAACACATAACAAGCGAACAGCTTCAATATAATAGGGGGAATTCACCAAGCACCAAGAGTCACATCTCTTAAAGCTGACTAATTTAAATGGAGCGACAGAAAGATTTGTAAGCCGATTTAAACTTATTTCATGTAATTTGGTCCTTTCAAAGAAATTATCTTGATATAACTCTCGAGATTCATCTTATTACTAGCTCGCTGATCTTCACAAGTTGTTATCTTATTTCGATCATTACGATTAATATCAAGATTTATCTTCAATATTGCTTTCATTTAATGTTTTATGACGATCAATTCATTTAAGAGTGCTACATATATATTGTGTTCATGTGATTAAAGTAATGTATATTATATACATGCAATTGGTTTAAGAATACGATATAATGGATTTAAATTGTAAACAGTAGATTTATACGTTTCTTATTGTGCCAGTTTGCGTAGATAATGGGAAATTATTAATTTATAATAATAGTTTATAAATTATTCATACGGCAATACATTTACGGAATGTTATTCATTTCTAGTGTTTGTTGTAAACTTTACGATTTCTTGGGATTTTTAGAGAACTATATATGCCAGTATATCAATGTAATGAATAATGCCCTAAACGAATCAGGGTTATATCATTCTAAATTTTTTTTATGAAATAATATATTTTTAACAGGCGAATTCCTTGTGATGAAACCTAATTCTAAAGCGCCACACTGAATTTGGACTGATTGTTACACGTAAAAGTTCAAAGGAATCTGAATATGCTGTTTTAAAAACGTGTTTAAATAAGATTCTCGTACAGACCATATAGTTATGTCAGAACACTTTTTAAAAGAAGTATTATATGAGGCATCTTGGTAAATTTTTTTTCAATGATAAGTTTTCATATTTCCGTACAAAATACCTCACCTTACATGTTGGAAAAACCCTTGAAATTATTTGTACTCTTACTCAATAAATAAATATACAGTGAAGTTGCATCTACGATCAACATAAAACATTTTACAAGCTTAGCCAGACTAAAGGAAGTTAAAAAATAAGCTCTTGTCTAGCATTGGCAAGTAAAAGATCCAAACATATAATTTTTACTCGAGCAACGGGTGTGAAATAATTAAAGCTGTACTAAACCTGGTATCGTGGTATTCCATTGTAAAATGAGTATTATTAATTATTATTATTACGTTCACATACATAAAATGCCATCATAAAAACAACAGCAATTACTTTTTTCCAGTTAGTGATGTAAGTATAAATTACAACACACAGATATTTTTATTATTGTTAATTGTGAATCTGTTATAGCAACTCCAGAATGTACAAAACGTGATACAGTGCAGTTTAAATTTTTTAACTGTATCATAAAAGTAATGTACTATATGAATGTTAATATACAAATTTTTTTGTTTTTATTATGATGACCCTAAATAGTCTCTAACTCATAAGATTTAAGTAGATACTGGTGGAAATTAAAACTGCACCCTTTTAGAAATATTCAGGTTTATTAAATCAATTCAAATGTCAATTATTAACCTTGTATTCCACCAAAACAATGTTTTGAACAATAGGTTAAAATTACTACTTCCTTAGGTAAGGCACTTTCGATTTAATATTGGCTCACTGTCCTGTCCTACAGGATATGGTGCAGCACCTGCAGCTCATAATTTTTACTACAATCCTTAGAATTTCAATTAAATTTTATGTTCGACTTTAATAAATTACTCCTTTACAATTCATATATATATTATAGTCCTCACTCAACAGAATTTGATCGTTAATTTCAAATTTTCAATTCCAATTTTAAATTAATTCACTTCTTAATATTGCAAATTTCAAATTTAGAAAAATTTAATAATTCAGTCAAAGTACTTAGCTCTTTGGTCGTGAAGGTCTTGGAGTTCGGTATTATTATAATTTATACCGACGGATCCTACGCCCGACACTAGTTTTAAACTCGCACTAAAATGACTTTACTCTCTCGCTTCTCAACTCGGAATGGTAGCAGAACGTGGTTTCTCGGCCTGCACCGACTACGCTCCTGTTCCTGCAGGTCTGTTTAAATCTCTCCCAACGCCGGTTGGCCGCCTAACCAATATTGAGTCCACTGTAAACTATTGTTTAGCATTCACTGCCATCAAGTCAGGTCTAGACCAGATTCCAAGCGCGTTTGTGCCTGCCGCTGGATTACAATATAAATTTACTTTTTTATTCCCTATCCATTTACAATTCTAAAATAAATTTTTATTTATTAAATTTTTATTTTTATTTAAAGTATACCATGTAATTGGTATACACACCCCCCCCCTTAAAGCGCTTGGTGTCTGCCAAGTTTAATACTTAAATCTAAGAAATTTATCTCACATCCTTTAGAAATTGTATTTCCACCTAGCTTTAACATGCATCATAAAATTTACAAAACCTTTTTTTTATAATATTTGTTTCAATTTATTTTTGATAATAGTTGTAAGAAGTGGCAGCATACTAGTTATCAAGTTATTTTAACCAAGCGTTAATTATTATAAATTCTTTTTAAAAGAGTCCATACATTATCAGATTGTTTTTGAAAACTTAAACAATTAAGTTCCCCAATAGAAACCTTGACCTAAACTATGGCAAATATTAAGAGTCCAATTGCCACCTACCTTTTTACAATTCTAAGTCCTACCATAAAGATAGTCCATCCAGATAATCCTTCACAATGGGTCGAACGAGGTAGACGGTGATTGTTGTTGTGGGATGTTTATTGCAGGTCCGGTCTGTTATTAGTTGGGTCGTCCTTGGAACCTTTGCCCTGCACGGCTGTGTGTCCTTGGCTCGCCCATTCACTGGTTGACGCAGCTTCATATAGAATTAAAACATATCCCCAGACGGGGGTGTCAGTTCTTATTTTATTATTTTTACCTATACCGTTGTTTATCATAGAAATAACAGTCTTTTTTTCTTCTGTTCCCCTCTTCCTTGGCATAAATTTTATCAAACTAACAAGTTTAAATTAATATTCCAACATTCGTGTTAGTTATTAATTTACAAAGAAAACACAAATAACACATGTTAATAACATTAATTACGGACCATAAGTTTCGGATCTGTGCATTATTCAGAAAAATAAATACTGAATTGTTTTAATACACTCCTCCTCTCCCAAACCATGTAGTTATCGCAACTGTTTACTTCACCTGTGCCCTTTTATCCAAATTATAAACTTTTTATTCCTCTTGAGGTTTCTTCATGTTTCAAATACATTTTTACAAGATTACAATTGAAGTTAATATTTACAATTTAACAGGGCTGTAGAATTTCCTCAATTGTTCAATATATTTTAATTTAACCTTCCTTGTCACTGAAATTTCTCAATTCAAACATACATACATACAGCGTACATCTAATATAGTTTTTCTTCATTCTTACAACTAATTTAATTCGTCATAATTTTTAATCAGTTCCTTTTTTAATTTTTTTTTGTAATTCAAATTATTTAACCCCTCGGTAATTATTTTGTTTTGTTGTATTCAAACATGCATTCTTCTTTCCCCAGTGGGTTTCACATCCTGCAAGTGTATTCTACGGAACTCATTCAATTCTTTTAAATTCTGAACTACATATGAGTTGGAGCTAATAATTGAAATAATTCTGAATGGTCCCTCATATTTCAGATCTAGCTTATATCGCTGATTTGTAATTCTACAATAGACTACATCATACATTTTTAATTGCCTGTGATTTCGGTTGTATTGGTTTCTTCTCGAATTCAGCTCATTTTGTCTTTTTAAATTTTGAATAGCTTCAACCATCTTTGCATTCTTATCTTTGCTCCATTTTTCATCACAAATATCTTTAATTTGCCATTTTAGTGACAAACCATCATTTGCTTTGAAACTGAACATTAATTCAAATGCAGACGACTTTATGCTTTCATTGTGACAAGTATTTAGGGCCATTTGCACATGGTACAAATCCTTGTCCCAATTCTTTTTACAGTTATGATAATAAGCTGTCAGAATTTGATTTAAATTTCGAATTTGCCTTTCACTTTTATTTCCTTGAGGAGTATAAGGTATAATGGTCCTTTGTTTTATGCCCAAATTAAACAAATAATTTTTGAATTCCTCGCTGACAAAATATGTTCCATTATCCGTCACGAATTCTTCAGGCAAAGAAAAATTTTTGAAAATATTATTTTCTAATGCATTAATTACATTACCTGAGGTGCATTTCCTGAGTGGCATTATCCAATTATATTTGGTGAAGTCATCTACTGCTATCAGGATGTATTGCATTCGATTGGAAGATGCAGGTAATGGCCCATAAATATCCGTATATAACTTCTGCATTGGACGACTGCTCAGATTGCTGTTTCAAAGGTCCTTGGTCCCTTCAGTTGCTACTTTTTTGCTTTCAAACATACTTCACAACATTTTACATTATTTTTCACATAATCATCCAGTTTAGGGTGATAAAACCTTTCATTTATTTTCTGTTGTGTTTTTTAAAATGCCGAAGTGACAGCCAGACAATGAGTTGTGATAATACTCGTATACAACCTTGAATAAGTGCTCAGGTAAATAGATCCTTTTAGAATTGTTTTTATTGTTCACATAAAATAACACCCCTTTTTCCACACTGTAAACATCACTATTGGTATAGTTCAATACACCCCCATAATTTTAGTTATATTTACATCCTGCTTCTGATGCGTTTTTAAGTCCATAAAGCTAAAAGGCATCGTACTTATACTATTTATAGACACTGTTTCCTCTCTTATTACTAAGTCCTTATTATTTACAGTTTCATTGTTCATTTTTAAAGAGTTATCGTTCATCTTGTCCTTATTCACTAATTTTTCTAGTTCATGTAACACATTGTTGTCAACTTCACTATCTTGAAATAATCTAGATAAATAGTCCGCTACTGGGTTTCTGATTACCTTTAACATGCGTAATTTTAAATGGTAGAGACAATATAACCTCCACCCAGGGCCCTAATTTTCCTAATTTACGAAAGTGGGACAATACCCAAGCCAATGCTGAGTTGTCGGTCACAAAGTTGAATGGTCTCATTTCTAGGAAATTACGGAACTTATTTATTGAACAGACTACTGCCAAAGCTTCCTTTTGATAGTTAGTAAGTTTCACCTCACTTTCATTAAATTTCCTCGAATAATAGGCCACCGGTTTTAAATGTCCATTGTCCGCTTCCTGTAATAAACAGGAACCGAGGGCCTTATCACTCGCGTCGCATTGGACTGTGAACTCCTTGTTGAAGTCAGGGATGGCTAATACGGGGGGACGGGTAACCGCTCGTTTCAGTTTATCGAACGATTCCTGACATTTTTGGTCCCACATAAATTTGGTCGACTTCTTCCTCATTTCATTGAGTGGATGAGCTATTTCCGCATAATTTGGAATAAATTTAGAGAAATAACTAGTCATCCCTATGAACCTCGCAATACCTTTCTTGTCCCGGGGTCTCGGAGATTCTAATAACGTCCGTGTACGTTCAGGGTCCATTCTTATAGTGTCTTTGGAAACCAAATGTCCCAGAAATTTAATTTCATTATAACAAAAATTTTACTTTCTCCGGATTCACAGTAAGATTATTTTTCTTTAAACACCTAACACTTGTTTCAAATGCATATAATGTTCCTCCAATGTCTTCGAATACACAATAATATCGTCCAAAAAAGGCGAGAGTGCAAGTAAATCTCAATTCTCCTAAGATTTTATTCATATATGACGACAATACCCCACTTCCAATATTAATAATCCAAAAGGAATTCGTTTAATGCTGTAACTTCCGAAAGGTACCGAGAACGTAGTTAACTCCTGGCTTTCCTTCGCTAAACTTATTTGATAAAAACCTTTGGTTAAGTCTATTACTGAGTAATAATTGTTTCCCTTCAAATGGTAATATAGTTCGTGCATGTCGCCTATAGGATAACTCACTCCTTCCAACTTCTTGTTTAACTCCTTGTAATTAACTACTAATGTTTCCGATTTTCCATCTTCCTTACCTACTAAAAAGGCTGGACTCGAGTACTGACTCACACTTGGTTGAATAATGTCCTGTTCCAATAATTCGTCAATATTTTTTTTTTATTTTTAATTGTTTAGGTGGATTCAATGGATATGGTCTAAGTTTTACGGGTTCATGATCTTTAACTTTTAATTTATACTCATAATCTAGAGTTTTACCAATTTTGTCGGTAAATACCGTTGGAAATTCCTTTAGAATTTTTATTATTTCATTTCTGGCCTCTTCGCATCCTATTTTATAAGTGTGATTGGTGTTCATACACGCTACTGTAATATTTTGCACAAATTTTATACACTTCTCTACATTAAAGTCAAATCGACAACAATTATTTTTCAAGTCTATTAACAAACCAGAATGTTTTATAAAGTTCGCTCCTAAAATTGCCTTTTGGGCTAAGTCCTTCACTATAAGAAATTCCACTTTCCAGGTGAAACCTATCTATTTTAATTTTTATGTTTACACTTCCGATTACGGACATTTTTTTATTTTCAGCACTCATACATGTCAGGTTAGATAACTGGTAACACTTTACAATCTTATTCTCTAATAATAGTTTATACAGTCTATCACTTATTATATTTATACTACTACCAGTATCTAATAATACATTTAATGATATATTCTTGCCAAAATCTATTTCTTAGCTGGGCAATGAACTGACATTTTCCGAATTTTTCTTTTGCCAAGTATGATTTAATTTAGCAGATAATTCATGTGAATTTTTGTTGGACACAATTTTAGGTAACCGGGAAAGTTCGCCCTTCCTTAACTCATTGTTCGAACTTTCCCTACTAACTAGTTTTTTTTACTCCTGTACATTACGACCTACATTTTCGGGGTTAATAGCTGGAGTGTGGTTTACAATAGGTCTCCGCTGGTTTACAACAGGTTTCCTGTTTAGCTCCCGGCACTGATAAGCATAATGACCAGGTCTATTACATTTATAACAAGTTATTGTTTCTTGCCTCGCCCTGATGCTGTTAACCGGTACATTATACTTCCTAATCACATTCAAATTATTCCCTGTTTTCCTCACGTTGTCAGCATAACCTACATTATTCGCCCTTATACACATCTCATCCAGTTCGGAATATGTGCTCGGATTTCCCATAAACACTAGTTTATTTCTGGTTTCAGGATTAATTCCCACCTTAATGAATTCCACAACATCCCTTTCATTTATATTACAACAAAGTACTTCTACTGATTCCTTAATGTCTATAATGTAGTTGGATAAGCTTTCATTATATCTTTGGGGACAGTGCACCTTTTCAAATTTCAAAAGTTCACGCTGATGATATGGCACGAAATAATTCAATAATATTTCAAGCATTAATTTGACCGTGACATTGTCCTGTTTTATTTCCAATAGTTTCGACAAAAGAGCTCCCTGACTATGTGAAATCGCAATCTCCATAATATCCTCTTCCGTACATCTAGTTTCCTTTTTAAGTTTCAAGATTATTTTAAAGAATTCTAATAATTCTTGAACATTTAATCCATCGCAGATTTTTAACTCCTTCAAATAACGCTCAATGGGGTTCGGTAGTTTATTATAACTTAAATGTGGCCGTCCCGAAACAAACACATCATCTCTCATATTTAGACCAGACTTATCTTTCACTTCCGGTTTACCAGCCTCTTCCAGCTCACCTTCTATTTCCAGATTGGAATCAGATAACTTGCGCACCAAGCTATCAGATGTTTCCTTGTCAATTTTTAGGTTTTTTTATTTTTAACAACAATTCACTTAATATACTATTCCGGTTTTCAACATGTTTAGCTATATCCTTCTCTTCGATTTTAAACAATTTACTGAAGTTAGTCAGACGGCGCTGCCAATGATTTATTTTTGTTTCACACCTAACTATGTCCAATGTTAGTCCCTGTTCAATTGATTCCTCCAGTCTAGTTCCTAATAGTTGGGTTTCTAACTTAATTTTATCCCATTCCTCCTTGAAAGCGACCTTTCCACTCAGGTTCAAATAATTACTATTTACATCAAGACTTATTAACTGCCGTAACTTTTTCCTTAAATCTATCACCTTAAGACTAGGAGACACTTCCACACCTCTTAACCTAATTTCATAGTCCAATTCCTCCTTGGTTAACAAGTCCACCTTAAGTGCCATTTTAAAAGTTTAATATTAAACACTTTATAATTTTCCAGTATCCAAGCCACTTATTAATTTACAACCACTAAGTTCAATTTTATTAAGGTTCACCAGAATATAGCAGAGTGGCGCACTTATTTATATACTGAATGTTAATATACAAATTTTTTTGTTTTTATTATGATGACCCTAAATAGTCTCTAACTCATAATATTTAAGTAGATACTGGTGGAAATTAAAACTGCACCCTTTTAGAAATATTCAGGTTTATTAAATCAATTCAAATGTCAATTATTAACCTTGTATTCCACCAAAACAATGTTTTGAACAATAGGTTAAAATTACTACTTCCTTAGGTAAGGCACTTTCGATTTAATATTGGCTCACTGTCCTGTCCTACAGGATATGGTGCAGCACCTGCAGCTCTTAATTTTTACTACAATCCTTAGAATTTCAATTAAATTTTACGTTCGACTTTAATAAATTACTCCTTTACAATTCATATATATATTATAGTCCTCACTCAACAGAATTTGATCGTTAATTTCAAATTTTCAATTCCAATTTTAAATTAATTCACTTCTTAATATTGCAAATTTCAAATTTAGAAAAATTTAATAATTCAGTCAAAGTACTTAGCTCTTTGGTCGTGAAGATCTTGGAGTTCGGTATTATTATAATTTATACCGACGGATCCTATGCCCGACACTAGTTTTAAACTCGCACTAAAATGACTTTACTCTCTCGCTTCTCAACTCGGAATGGTAGCAGAACGTGGTTTCTCGGCCTGCACCGACTACGCTCCTGTTCCTGCAGGTCTGTTTAAATCTCTCCCAACGCCGGTTGGCCGCCTAACCAATATTGAGTCCACTGTAAACTATTGTTTAGCATTCACTGCCATCAAGTCAGGTCTAGACCAGATTCCAAGCGCGTTGTGCCTGCCGCTGGATTACAATATAAATTTACTTTTTTATTCCCTATCCATTTACAATTCTAAAATAAATTTTTATTTATTAAATTTTTATTTTTATTTAAAGTATACCATGTAATTGGTATATGTACCTTATACATAGAGAAAATAGAATTGTTCAAACAATAATAAAACATCTGTGTATAAATATACTTCCAAAATACTTTGTATTATGTTGTAAGTGTAAGTTTTATTTTACACGTCCTTCACTGATGGTGTAGGTTCTGATCTACCTACGACATACCGTTAGTTTTCTGGCGGGTTCACAGGGTTTATGAATTTTAGAACTATTAGAAGAGGTACTTCAAGAACAATAATTATTTTTGAACGTGTATATAGAATTGTGTCTGCCTAATCCACTAAAGGTAAAATGTTCCTGATATTTGTAGCACTAACTCCCCATCTACTTTATATTAATACTCTCTCAAATTTACTCAAGAGGTAACATTTTTAAGATTGAATTATATAGTTCTATGGCAAGCGCTTCGAGACAAACCAATTTCCTACTAATGTTCCAGTGTAGACTAGCCAGCAGCACATGTGTCAGGTTACTTTGAAAACTAAATTTAAATACCTTATATCTTGTGTATGCTTACATACAAGTTCTCCTAGCAGTATTAAAAGTTCAGTCTATATAGTAAATAATTAAATAAACTCACCATGATTTACAATTGCATTTTTTATATATTTTTCCTTCCCAATCCTTCTCCCCTTAAAACTAAATTCAAACAACGAAATGTAACGCATCTTTAAAAGAGATCCTTAGAAAATTAAGAATAATTTCTGGCAATAAATTCACAGACTTATAAATATTTAAAACTAAATATTTTATTGTTATAATTATTCATTTTGCTTTTATTTACTAAATTGCATTTAATTTACAACCCATTAACGCTAAACAAAATTCATACATAACCATAATCATCAACTTTTAATAATACACTTAAAATACAAGTTTCAAAATCCTCAATTAATGTATAAATGAAAAATTCATTCTCTCTTTCAAGCATTTTGTTTTCGATTCCTGACATACTAATAATAATTACAAGTAATATTATTTATGTTTTCTGTGTACCACAGGTGTACTGCTCTTAGTAATTCACCAATATTTACAACCGCCACTGGAACGGCCAAGAGAAGCTGTTCAAGAACTCAGAGATAACAATAACTCTATAAAGCACAAAAGGAAATTTCTCTCCGTAGTGGGCTTTGTCGGGTATTCTATTGGAAATTTGAAAGGAAATCCGTTAGGATTGCCCGTAACCATACGCATCTTTTATTACCTCATCGTACCAAACCTGTTAGTTTATTACATAAAACTTTTACTGGAGAAGTATTTTAAATCAATGTATATATTTCCTATTGGAAATAACCCAGTAAATGTATTTTAAATATAAAAATGTATTATAAAGCTACCGAAAATGTTTGGATGTATAATACTTAATGACGAAAAACATAGTTGGTATTTGAAAATAAACTTGGCAATCATATTAGTTCAATATGAAAATAAAACATGGAAATACCATTACTCTAAAATACCACCTACAACTGTACTTGAATGAAAAAAAATATTTAAATCACTCTAGATTATTATAGAGTTCTGCGTTATCATTTCCCTTGTAATAAGCAGCTATTTGCTCTCCCAAACATTACGTTTCAAGCATAAATATTTGTTTCTTTATGCAAACAATTCTTTACCCATAAAAAATTATAAAAAAATCGCATCAGTGTCGTTTGTTATTTATATCAACAGTCATAAAATAGTAAAATTAACAATTTAATTGAATTATAAAATTGTGTTTCGTTTCCGTCTGAAAAATAATTATTACACATGTTGAAAACTTTAAGAGCTTTTTCCAAATGAACAGTTTGTTTTATACTTGAGAGTTCCATTTCAGGGCTCGATTACATTTTCCATTTGTATATGCAATCTCGCTCCGCAATAGGTCACTTTCAGTACTAGTAATGAAATATGTGGTGACTGTGAGGAGAGAATGTAATATGCCGAAGTATTTCTCGATATTTCGTATTTGAATGAATAATTATCAGCTGACATCGTGTGATACATATCAAATAGTATTATTAGATTTTATTATATATGGCAACATTTATGAATGAAATCAATTCGTTTACTCAGGTTTTACTTAAACCTTGAGAAACGTGTTCATATATGGTACCAGAAATTAGTTCCGTTTGCTATTGTAGGACGCCATGTGTATAATAGCTAAAGGAAAAAAACGAAGGGTACTAACATAATCAACATGCCATTTGCTCCTTCAATAAAAGCATTTTACCATTGATCATAGCGAATGAGTCACAAAGTAATGCACATTATTTAAGCAAATTTTTATTCGATGATATTGTATCTGTTATACGATACTGGTTAGGTACATTAATATTGATATATTTTAATAAAGAATTTTAGTAGGAATATATAGTAAAAAATTAGTAGGGACTGAGAGCATACACTGTATTATGTAAACTTTTCAGATATTCATACCTTAGAAAATGATAACCGAAGTAAAAAAGAAGCAAGCAAAGTAGGCATATACACTTTTAGGGAATTACAGGTAAATAACTCGTAAGTATTATTAGTAAATCGGCGCAGTCTGAAAAGTTATGTCATATGTTTATGTTTATGTATGTATACCTCTATTTACAACACTATATTTGAAACCGTGTAACGTAAATATAAGATATTTAGTACCAAAGTACTTATATAAAAGAATTAGGTACATTAAATATATCCTTTTACAGATAAACGGAAAATCATATAATTAGTAAAAATATAAATAAAATTTATAAACCAGCCTCTGACTCTTGAAAATAATATGCTACCTTTATTTAAACGTTAAAACATGAAAGAGTGAATTTTTTTAGTTGGAAAGATTTGTATTAAATGTCGTGTGTAATACTAGAATATACGTGCTCAAATACATTTAGTTTGTAAAACACATTTATGTACAGTTATAACATTTTATATACAAAGACAATCAAACACATGCACGCTCAGCTGTCCAATAACAGTCATCTGTTTGTATATACAAGGTGTCCAAAAAGTCCCGGGTCGTTTGAATATTTAAAAAAATATTTAAAATAGAGCTACAAGACCTTACACAATGTTACTGGACATAAAAATCGGTTTTATCATAAATTCAGTGATCCGCTACTTCCTCAGGGGGACGGCCCGCTAGGAGTCAGAAGAAAATCTTAAATGTAAGCATAGGTTTATATGCATATGAAATAAAAGGTCTTTATTAGTAGAGTACAGAGCCGCAAACCTGACCTCAAACGGATAACTGAGTAAAAAATGACAGTCGTTCAAAGATGGCTTGAGTTTGCAACTTAGGTAAATGTAAAAAATACACTGATGAGCTTTTTGATTTTAACTTTACTAACCCAAAACTATTTACGATTAATTTTTACGATCTATTATCAGGAACTGATGATGCCTTAACCGGCGAAAGCGCTTTTTAAATAAATTTAATGTGGTAAGTATAAAACAATTTCTTTTCCATTAAAACCTACTCACTTCCACCAAGAATACAAAGCAGAAAGAGATTGCACTGTCTCAGACTAACTGTCTTCTATCTCACCACCCATGTTGCTGACTGTATAAACAGGATTTTCCACCGCTTTATAATCGCTGGGGTGTATCTTGATTGGTGGAATTGCCTCCAGAATGTATACGTCAACTCCTAATTTCTGATTCATGCGAAGAGGCCCGATACACTTTTGCCCAAGGCCTGCATATATCAGTCTACCTCATTGGTGAGGGAGTGATTATGTCGTAAAGAAAAGTCAATTGGCGTAAATGGTTCCTCAGCAATATCGTCGTTTTTACATGTTAAACTACAAGCTCGTGCTTGATTTTGTCTCCGTTGATATTCTTCCTGGTTCGTTCTGTGCCAATCTCCCTATGTTAACGGTTTCATCCTTGCTTATAAATCGATTCTCCAATCAACAGCTTGGTGGAGTTAACGCCCAAGGAACAACTCTGCGGAGGAGTAACCAGTTATGCGATTTAATCGTAGGCGGAGAGAGAAGAGTGACTGGGGAATTTGCTGCTTCCACGTTTTACGTTTTTTGCCCTGTAGAATAATTTACAACAATTTCTTAAGTTCTTGGAACAATTACTAAGTTCAGTTGGATTCGCGTGACGACGGTTGATGGGACTTTCCCAGTGTTTAATCTTAAGTTCACCGAGTGTTTTCTTCCTTAACCTGGACGAGAACTTGCTACTATTGCCTGTTAACAGGTAGAGAGTAGAGCAGTAACGGCTAAATATCTCTTATTTTAACATTTTTAGAATTCAAAGCTGTTTTTACTTGTAAGAAGGTGAAAGTTTTAACCTAACTGGTAAAAAATAATTTACCAGCAGAGAGAGAGAGAGAGAGAGATGAGAGAGAGAGAGAGGAGAGAGAGAGGAGAGAGAGATGGAGAGAGAGAGAGAGAGAGAGACTCCTATTTCAATAACATGTAATCTAATAGTACTAACAGTGTCAATGTTTCATTAGAAAACGTATAACCACTTATTATTATTTGTTAAATAGGAGTGATTCATTATTATATTAAAGACTATTCTAACTAACCTTTTCTCGTCACTATAAAATAACGTCACTTTTTTTTATTTATCAGCAAATTTTAATTACATAAAAGTAAATTATACATACAATATGTAAATTATTCCTTAAACAATTTATATTTTTAAAGATAATATTTAATAAGTTTAGGCACAGTTATTTAGCAAGAAGTCACACTCTTAAATTATATATAACTGTTATTTATTGAAAGTTAACTGCATCACAATTAATTTTCAAATACTCCGTTTCATCATCAATTTACTTCAAAACGCATACAGTTATAATGCCTGAAGGAATTATTTGTGAATTAATACTGAACATAAAATACTAATATTACAAAGAAAGGGTATTTTTTGTGAAATTTATTTTGTCTAATTATTGCATTACAGTATAAATGGCGAAGCAGCATAGACAAGAAAGGGAAGGAAATATTTACAAATCAAACAAGTCAGGTCAAACCATTGTTTAGGTCTCAGATTATTAAAGAATCTAATCATATTTAATAGGTGTGATATTCTGGCGTGGTAACATATATTTACATGGCAAGACTTTGTGAAATTTACTGACACAAGACTTATTGAGGTGTAAAAGAGACTTGCCAAAGAGATGTTGGATAGACGAACTCGACTTTGTTACAAGCTTCAGATGTAACCTTGATTTATTTCACACTGTGTTTCCAACCGTACACACATTTTCACCGTATTCTACAAAATTTTAATGTAAATTTGCATATTTTTCAATTCATACTCTTTTGATACGGAATATTAATCTCTTTTACATTTCCCATTTTAAATGCAAAATTTATGTCATTGAACTACGACTACTCTCTTTCAATAAATAATGGGATTAAAAGACGATGATTGTACCAACCCTTCGACTTTGATCGTAGAAACCTATGGGAACTGATAGTAGGAAGATACTTCACTTACGTTCTACCTAGACTTTCTTCTAAACATTGTAATACCATTATGAAAATGCGATTACTTATAGGTTAAATCTTTTATATTCAACCAGATACCATAACAAAATATAAAATTGTTAATTAGATACACGCTCTACTAACGTGAGAAATAATTTATGAATATAAAAAAACACAAAGCGTCCAACTAGATTAGGCGTAGGATTTTATTTGTAGGCAACCTGAGAAATAATTGTAGGATTCAAACAAAATTTAAGGTCGCATGCTATAAGTGCATGGATGTTGAATATTATTAATGATTTTCAATTGAATACAGTAATAAATACTGCATTACAATTGATTCTACATAATCCAAATTTTCCCACGTCAAGAATATATCCTCTTCTGCTTGTTAAGCTTAAAACTAAGCCCTATCTTTCCTACTTTTTGTGCAAAAATATAGTTACACCTTTCTGTTAATTTGTTTCCTAATTGTAGATAAGGATAACCCACGCAATTGGAACATGGAATTAGTATAAAAAATTACAAACCTTGAAATATTTCAGAAATTTGTTGAAGCAAAGTTCAATTCAGGCACAGTACGTGAAAGCCCTATGCTAAGAGAGTTGACTTGTAATCAACAGAGCGAACCACCTGTAGGCCTACGCTTTGTGTACACTGGTTCTCTGTGGGGAAATTGTTAAGCTTGCACATGTCTTCTGTACATACTCAGTGTAAGCTGAGGGTTATCTAAACATTTCTGTAGGGCCGGAAGTAGACGTTTAGAGAACGATAATATACTGTAAATATTTGTATTAAAAAAACTATGCAATATTTATTGAAGTCTTCATAAAAACTCAATGCTTCTTTCTTTACATGGTACTGCTTTATAAGAAAATAAGCTTATAGAGTTTGTAAAAACACGTCTAAACTGTGATCTGCAAACTTTTTTAGATTATAAAGTTTAAGTAAAGTAATGTACATAAGATATTTCTGAAGACAAATTTTTCTAACATTTATATAAACTGTGTGTGCAGCAATATAAAAGCATTGGTACTAGTTGGTATTTTTTAAATAAATGAGTTTAAGTGTTGACCAATCGATTTCAAGTATGATTATTCACGCCGGAAGCCATATAAATTTATTCTGCACTGTCGACCTTATGAATAAGTCTTATTGTTTAAATAAAATACTGAATGGACGCTTCCAGTATTTCCATTAATTTTTTCTCTCGGTTATCTTGTATGATTTTGCGCTGACAATTTTTTGTATTGTGGTAATAATATTTTGCTTATGTTTAGACTATTACAATTATTAACACACTTTAAGCGTTTGAAAGAATTATTTACAATAAATATTTCCCCATATATTCACGTTATAACTATATTCTACGCTAACAATTGCCACGTACTGATTTACAGTCGAACATTTTAATATTCGCAAGAATTTATTTTATTCTTAGTTTAACTTCAACCAATTTTAAGTTTAACAAGGTAGGATTATTTCCTTTGTCAATTTCTTACCAACGGTGGAGAAGTATTTGTATTATGTGTGTATTTCTGTTTGCACCGTATTCTCGTGGTTTAACTTGCAGGAAGCGCATTCTTTCCCATTGCCACACACCTTGGTGATGTATAATCAGCACATTTTATACAGAATCGAAATGTGGGCTTTTTTGGTCATACGTACTGCCGTTACTCGATATATTACGTGTACTATGTTTCAATAAGTTTCCTTATTTAGCTATAAATAAGTAAATTATTGATATTTATTTTAATGTTATCTATGTTACCATTTCTGTTATTAATATACAGACTATTATTACACAAAGTATTACAGACTAGCTAACCAACTTCACATCCAATAAATATAATCCAGATGTATGTATCCCGGACATGGATGTGTAAGTTCCGCTATGCACCTAATTTCTGTTTGTATTATGTATATATTCTGATGTAGACGGCAACAACGTAGGAAAACCATCTATATTGGAACTAAACTCATGGAAATTCGAGCAAGCATATAATTATAAACCAATAAATGGATCATAATTATAGTAATATCTTGGGCTTTACCGTTTTTAAATGGAGTCTTTATCCATTTGAAGTTATATTTAATTTGAATAAATGTAATATAGTTTGTCTTGTTCAATTTTTAATGTAAATAAACACGTATAATTAGTAAAAAAGTCTAATTAAAGGTTAGGCGAAACAGGACATGTTTTGGAATGGGAGTCTGATCAAAATTCCATTTCAAATTCTCATAACAGTAATCGTGGAAAGTTAATATCAATAGCATGTTAAGAATTAGAGACGTTTTCTTGGCCCCTTGTAAATCAAGACATTATTTAAATATTACTAAATGTTAATAAAAACACTACTTTTTCCAAATTGTTTATCAATGAATCTAACCATCCATCGGCACAAAAAAGAGCAAACATGTAATTCAATGATTTATAGTCTGTTAAATCCACCACTTTCAACAGAAAAACTACAAGAAAGAACTAAATTACATCAAATCTATTGCTCTGTTCAATGGTTACACTACACAACTCATTGACAATATACTAATACAAGCTTTAAAAAGAAGAAGTAGAAAAGATAAGACAACATTAAGACCACCTCAAGACACAAAACATGAATTTATTTGCACAACATACAGCACTTTTTTCAAACCAAATATGCAAAACTTTCAAAAACATACAAATAAAAACTGTCACTCACAGAAACAAGGAACAAATTATCCCAAATTTTAGGAAATCCTAAGGACAAAATTTCAAATGATAGTACATCGGGAATTTATGAAATTGGATGCGATGGACTGTGACAAAATTTATATTGGACAAACAAAAAGAACAATAAAAATACGATTTAAAGAGCATTTATCACACACAAAATATGGAAGAGTTGACAAATCTGCTGTAGCCAAGCAATTGCCTTGAGTCAGGACACAGAACAGCGATTAAAAATCTAAAATTAATAAAAGAAATAACAAAACCAATGACCTTGAATGCTTGTGAAACACAATACATAAACAGAAATAAAGAAAAACTCATGAACAATGAAGAGGGCCCTATTGAAAATTCCAACCTTCTTTCTTCTCAGTTTATTCTAAAATTAAACTCTATTCAAAATCTAATTTTTCATACTGGCTGAAATTTTTCCAAAATTTTTTTATTTAAATTTTTACACCATATGTTATTTTAATATTAATTGTAACAAACAATGTGTAAATATTTATTTGTGGAGTTGCCTGAAGATGAAACCTTTGGTTTCGAAAGGCCTCGTCCAAAAAAAAAAAATAAACAATTTGGAAAAAATTAGTGTTTTTTATTAACATTTAGTAATATTTAAAGAATTTTCCAATTACTCCAAGAGTCTACAAAGACATTATTTCTTTACTTTTTCATTAATAACACTGCAGTTTGTTCTAGTTTAGCCATTTCTCAAGAATGAGCATAATAACGATGACACAACTGTACTATATCGGGTATTTATTACCCCAAAGCTCAAAAATCAGATAATACATAATTATTATGTGTTTAAAAAATATTATATCAATTTACATAACACTGAAACGTGTGGTTATTCTTACAAACACAACTACACAATAAAGCTCCAACCGTTTGCTCCGAACATGCCAACTGCTCTAAAAGCCGGAAACCGACAAAGAGAGACAACCAGACTGGACGTTCTGTAAATTAGGCGTTTTGATAGTATGTAATCAAATATTCTGACATACTTTCTAGAATTGGTATATTTAGTACTTGAAAACGGGTTACACAAAATTTATTTTACAGTCCCAAAATATTTTTATTGTTCTTAAGATAAACGCATTTATTGCATAATTTTATCAAGGAAAATATATAATAGAGCTTAATAAAATAAGTAGAATAAATAAATCAATTAAAATATTTTTACAGCAAAAATTATCTTAACTTGTATCATACCAATCTCATAACAACTAGATAACAACGTTCATTAAAATGTAATCTTAGTAAAAACACCTATACAACAAATCATAGCATTACGTCACCAGTTATTGTTAATCCATTACCGTAATAGGACATGTCAATGTGTTGGGTTTGGTAATTAACTTGTATCTTAAACAAACAGATATTGATACCAGCATAACTAATGCATTACAAACACACGTGATCTCGACCTTGGATTTGGTAATTGCGCTGTGTATTGCGTACTGATATTGTAATGATGTGAAAAGGACACATTGTATGAAAATGCTTTACAATATTTTAATCACTGGAAACATATTTAAAATGACAGATATAATTCCTTTTAATAATAACTCTCCCCTATATTCAACATTTATATAATAGTCGTCATAAAATTCAACCCACTTTTCCTGTAGTATAGTTCCTCATTCTTCAAAATTTTAAAAGTTTAAGCTAAAGATTTATTAAAAATATTAAGATTTTACTTTCTTAAGATTCCTTAATACTGAAATAAAAAATACGGGTATGTTACATATACTGGCAGTAATTCTTACTAACAAGTCCTTTAGTAACTATTGAGATAAAGATACTGTAATTGAAAACTTTCAGAATCATAAATTCTTTATTTCTCTACAATCACACATTATAATAAGAATACAGAACCACATGGGACGAATCCTGTGCGTAGCTTTGAGTTCCATTAAATCACAATGTGCTTACTATATAATACATAAAGGGAGACAAAGAAAAAAAATCATGGCAACTAAAAAGTTAAGTAAATTTAGAAATATATGTACATTATTGGTTAAATTAAAAAGCTTAAACTAAGACTGCTACAGAATAATAGTAAATTATTACACCAAATATCGTAATTGGCTAACCCTACAGAAATATTCTTCTTCCTTTTTTTTAAGAAGTTTAGACCAGTTAGTATAAGAAAATATTTATACAATAAAATTATATTACAAATAAAAAAGAGATTATAAACAGAACATAATAGTTCTAAATAATAAAAAACTGAATTTAAATTAATTATAAATAGGCTAAAAATATCAAAATCAAACTATATTCAATTCAAATTTGTAAAAATAATTTATGAGATGAAAAACTTTACCTTCGCAGATAATACACGCATATTACAAGTGAAGGCCAGTTTTAGTACCAGAGCGTATAGTGTCTGGCAGCAAGGTAACACATTCAAACATACTCAGGGCAGATTAGCAGGTTTGTGCAATCAGCTCCTACCTCCACAAGCCAGACGGTGATTAGTTTTTTATATAAACTAAGTTAAACCTTCTCATACCGTATATGGAAAAGTATTGCTCTATGGAGAAAATTCACAAAAAGGTTTTGAACAATTGACAGATATTACCATTCTGGGGACCTGCAACCAACGTAACTAATCATAAACTGGTGAACTAATCAACTATTAACAAGTTTCTTCAACACATTCTTCCCTATTTATATATGTACTGGGTAATTTAGTTGTATTGTTTGTATATTTACCTACGCGTAGAGCTATATAGTTTTATTATTTTCCGATTTAGATAATATCACTCTAAAAATGTAAGTAAAAATGATGGTAAAGAGATATTGTATTGTATTAGATTGAAATATTTGATTATGATTATTAACAGGTGAAAGTATACGGACCTAACTAAAAGTTGAGAAATCAAGGCGTATTAATATGTTAATAAGGATTTTACCCAACATAAGTATTATTTATAAAATATTTTACATTTATACAATATCTATTTCTCAAATAGTTATACATTTGTATGAATAAAATAAAATTTAAACTTATAGGATAGGTGTTAGTTTCACAGAGAAATATTAAGAATAAGGCTTATTCAGACTGAACCTGTGTAACTTAAGAGCGGTTGAAATAAACCCCGATTTGGAAAATTATAGGTAAAACAATTCACTCCTTCCCTCCTTGATTCATGTGCATTGATTGTTTTGCCTTCAAGTAAAACAATATATCAGGGAATATATCTCCTGTAAAATTATCTCCTACTTATAATACAATTATAAAAAATTAACCTCATTCTTTATTCTATGCCTTCATTAAAGTAAAAAGGATTTTCAAATATTTATAACAAGTTGTAACTAATTTTCGATTAATATATTCAAAGGTTTTTTACATCTTTATAGAATAAAGTAAAATAATTTAATTCATTAGTGTGCATAAACTACATTGCGATAACATTTTCTTTCGTTGCGTATGGTTTATATTACATACATGTATAGAAGTATAAGAAAATATATGTGTGTGTTTGGTATTTGTATTGGATGTATATTTATACGGTAAAAATACGGATAAATACATAAACTTTTTTTCTCAGAAAATATGTAATAGAGTAAAAGTATGTTGCTTGTCAATACTGAATTAATTTATAACCTGCGTATTGTTCATATATACAAAGTTTTAGAAATTAGAAATTTAGAAAAATTCTAAATAGTATTATGTATATAAAAATATATCTATTACTTTGAAATACTTTTTCATACAGGACGATTCACGAAATAATAAACATTGTGCGTCTTGGAATCTAATTAATGAAATCATAAAATACATAAATATTAATGACTACCTCTAGCAGTTTAATCATTGGGTTTAACATGGAAAACGTGACCTAAACAAAATGTAATCTACCACTCCATAATTACGATTATTTTACTGTATTTATCATTATATTTTGTTAACTTCATTACTGAACAATTTAGGTGGCATTTTTATTCTCTGTCTAAAGATCAATAAGCTGGATTGTGTTGTATTATGAGCCTGGGCGTTTAAGTCAGGTAATTACCTGTTTTTCTTCTTGCATGTGATGGTCTAATATTTTATTAAATTGCTTTGAGAGAACAACAAAACCACGCCGTTGAGTTTGTATTCATTGCAAAACTTTATTGTAACTAATATACTCAATCATACCGTCCATAACTGTCTTTTCTATTTAAATTCTAGTTATATTACTTTATTACCAATGTTGAATTCAACTCCGTTTCACCTTCTGTTTAGTGCTAGCAGTAACTGAAATCTGATGAGTTAACGGACCTACTCTTGGAATCTTGTGTCAACTCCGTCTCAAGTGTTCCATGTAAGTCGGCAACGATGAAGCTTTAAAAAACAAACTCTAGTAATCGTTTTGCTAGCACACACACCTAGACTGCAAAATCAAGTGCAATCTATATGAATAGTTGTGGTTTATTGTGATTTGGGATCGTGTCTAAAACATGTATAGTGCAGAGTTTTGCACTTGATGAAACAAAGACAGTACCTCTGTGCTCCAATACACAGCGATATTTTGCTCCCTATTTATTCCAAGGGATAGGAAGTACCCGTCTTAACAATAACTATGTTGAAATGCTATATAAAGGTTTACTGTTAAACTTTTGTTCCAATGAATTATATCCAATAATATTTTCAATATTATTTTAGCAAAGTCCAATCTGTTAAAAGTGAATGTGTATATATGAACATAATAGCAAATTTTCATTAACAGGTTGGGCAACTAATGAAAATAAAATCACTGTTAGCTGGCGTCGTTATTCAAACAATATTTGGGTATTCATACAAACCTATTAGCTCTGGTTCACGTCAATAGTGTTAAAAATGAATAAAATAAAAAGAAAACACCACAATTGGAGGCTCGATTCAAATAACTATTTAAGTTGCTGGACTCTAGATAAGTGCCTTAATATTATTATTAAATTATATCACTGGCCACACTACTAGTAATAATGGTCAGTATACTCCGAGAAATGTTATTATGAATTATACTTTGTAAATTATTGATGGAATAAAATTATTATTATTATTACTAGAAGCAGATTTTTACAATTGAAGAGGAACCTCTTATCCCACAATTTCTGACACAATGGAATTGTTGAAAGTTCTCTCAACTTGGGTAAAATATTATTGTTCCGTTGTCACAGAAAGGGAAATTAAAAACTGAAAATATCAGTTCATTTATTACTTTAAGTTCATCGATTGTAATTTTCGATTGCTTTTTTCATTATTTCAATATTTTTATGTTCTGTAAAATTACTAATTAAAATATTTTCAAGCAGGAATACTAGACCCTATTAGGTTTCAAAACTTTTGTGTATGATATATTTATGGTATAAAGTATAAAACTAATAAAATTACGAATTACAATATTTTGCAGCAGAATACTTGACTGTATTATGTTAAAATGATTTATTATTGCCTCATTTATTATAGAATAAAAAATATATCTTACTTGAATAAAATAATAAATCAAGACTATCTTAAAGGTAGGCTGTTAGTGAAAAGTTGTGTGAAAAAAAACGTTTTAATGGGTTTTTTTTATTTCTTTTAAGAAGCAAAACACAGTACATATCTAAATCAACAAATGCAAATTCAAAGTCTGTGATACAATAAAACACCAAATCACTATTATTAGTAACAAAAATGTATAATATATAATCAAACAGCAGACCACGAAGCTCAAAATTTCATATACTAATAGTCTCAAACTAAGCAATAATATGGTAGAAATTAACAACAATAAAATCAATAAGATTGAAATTCAAAACGCTCTACTTTTTATATGTATTTAAATTTTCATTACCATCCTGAAAATATCACTTAGTCAAGTTTTAGGATTTTCTAATCCAGCAAATCAATTGGATAAACTAATTAAAAATACATTACCTTTCCAAGCAGCCCGAAAAGAAAAGAAAATATAGTAAAAGTTTATAGAAACTTATTATTTAGTCCTAAAACCCAAACTTAACTGCTTTAAGGCAACGCTTTCCAGGAGCAATAAACAGGTCAAGGTTATATTTGGTTTGTTCATGCAAAGATTAATGAACTACCAGTAATAATACCTGTTGCACCAAGGGTAAGGACGATTGAATTCCGTACCTAAAGAAATTTTATTAAACTCAAGCAGAATAAACGCAAGCTGTGACAAAATGCTACAACTTTACGGCAGGCAATCTGACTCTGGACTCTGGTCTAAAGGCAGTTTCATTTCAAAAAGTAACAGAATATACAATGGCTTGTATATTTTTATGCGCACAGTCCAGCCATAAATAAGGTACTGAAGCTAACGATATAAAACAAGCACGATCCTGAATTCTTATCGCGGACCTTACAGTTTTTCGTTCTTGAGTTAAATATTTCGAATCCTTATGATAACCATTTGTCTGATGTCTTCATTGGGGCTACTTCGATTTTAAATACATATTTCTGAAACATTTTAAATTTGATAGTCACAAATTATATAATTTTATTCACGGGTATACTCCTTATATAATTTTTATCATTTAAATAAATATACCTTCTGTATTTAATACACAATTTGAAAACTAATTTAACACTCTCTAAAAATAATTAATTGGTTTGTATAGTTTTGTATTAAGTGCATGTCTTTAGTGTTAGTGAAGTTGATAAACAACATGCAGGTTGTGATTCCTGACCTAGGCGTGCCACAACGCGTTTAGTAAGATTTGTTTATTTTAACCTAGTTTGTAATTATATATTAGGTTAGTTCTTTACCTGAAGAAGGGATCAGATTGCAGATCTCGAAACGTAGTGTTACTGTTTTCTTGTTTCACTGAACAATGGCAAATGTCCGGAAAAATCCTGTTTCCTAAACTGTAAATATTTTTAAAACATGCGGTTTGTGAATGGAATCTTAAGACTGAATGTATACATTTTTGTCCAAATCTTTAACATCCTTTAAATATATTATTTTAGTTCGTTTATGAATATTTCTACATCAATATTATTAACTTTCTTATTCCAGGTTCTTGTCATGTTAACAGACATGTTTAAAAAGCAGTAGTTTTTGAAGTATCTTCTAAACAAATTAAAAATTACGGTCTGGTAATTGTGCTCATGAATAATTAACGGATAGGTGAGTTTTACCTCCTCAAAATAACCGAACTAAAGATTGGTATGAAGTTCTTGAAAACAGAATCAGTGTAAAATAAAAGCAGATCATCCACAAATATTTAGCTCTCGGATTTAATTCCCAACCATAGTGTTTACACCTTGATCCCAAAAAGGCATTTTCAAGAGTCATGGCAAAATAAACAATTTCTTTCTCTTTAAACAATATAATAAGCCCAAAAATTACACTCATTTAATAAAACTCATCCACTTATATAACTCCATTTGCCTGCAATGTTCTCATTTGACCTATTAACTATTAAATTAGATCGTTTTTTTTCAGTGGAAAATTAAATAATAACTGTAATACACTAAAAATATAAATTAAGAAGCAACTAAATAAACCACGATAAAAGATATAACATAATACCATAATTCTTCATTATTCCTAGCTTCTGTGAAATAAACATATTCAATCTTCAAATCACGTTTGAAATTGATCCACAATTTTAGTAGAATTTACATAATAAATCCAGCATTCACGTAATCCATTGATTATGTCTATATTCCATGATATTCAAAACAAATTACAAATGGACTCAATAAAAATAACTTTTTTAATATATAGGATATCATAACATAATATGAAGTAGATATATAATATAATCAAGACGAACAGGGCATTATACAATTAATCGATACAAAGAGCAGTATATAATCATTCAAACCTTCTTAGAAGTCTGTTCAATGCCAAATCTAATACGTAACTCCACGTAAGTTATTTTTGTTGTATATTGTGTAATGTTTTAATGAATCTGCCTTTAGACCAGCGTCAGATTGCCTGCCGCAACGATGTGGCATCTTATCACTTCTTGAGTTTATTCGAATTTTTATGAACTTTCATTAGGTAGAGAATTCTTAATCATCTTATTCTTGGTGTATCAAGTATTATTACTTTTAGTTCATAAATTTTTCATGAACAAACCGAATATAACCTTGACCTGTTACTGTTGCTGGGAAACCATAGCCTGCTAGAGCAGTTAAAGCTCGGTTTTTTAGGAAATAAATAAATAAATATATTTTTTTATAAACTTTTTCTAGCATTTTGTTCCCGTTTTATGTCTGGTAGGCTGAGGTTTATGTTTAGAATGGGGGTACTGATAATCTAAGATGTAAGGTGCGGAATGAGATTTGCTGGAATGTGCATCGTTAAGGTTGACATTGTTTCGAGGGAAATTACACTCTGTCACGTTCACCTGCGAACTTTTACTCTGTCTTGTTGTTTATCACAAGTAAATATCATTCCAATCTCAGATAACATCAAATTATGCTGTTACCGTTTTAGTTTTATTTTCTCCTGCCATTATGTTTCTAGCGCCTTTTTATCAACTTTTATCAATGACAATCTTAAATTGTTTAAATGTAAATTTTCCGTCAAGTGTTTGTACATAGCCAAAACAACCATAAAATTCCTGTTCAACTGTTTAAAATTATTTGAGACTTGGTCATTTGATTTAGCTTGATCAAGCACAAAAAATAAATAAAATAAATAGTAATTATATAGGCAGGAGTCTGGTGATGTTTCTGAATGAGATTATTTGATAAATATATTGTCGTGTAGTATTGTGATATTAGAAAATCATAAAAAAATTTTAATAGCCACCTTTGCTCAATTTTCAAGAATTTTCAGGACAAATTCTTTATCTAACTACTATAGAATCTAGGGATTTCTTTATTTACTTGTTGATTTTAAATGCAAAAGCGTATAAAAATATACTCAACAGGAAGTAAAAACATTAATTAAAGAGCATTTAATGTAGAATCATGAAGAACTATATTATTATTATAGAACAATATTATTGAAGTTTATATAATTCATATAACTCATTTTACAACCAATAATGGTGTAAATAGCAGAATCGATAATTCAATCATTCAAACATGTATTCACGCAGTGAGTGATATTATAAATCAAAAACATCAAGCATATTAACTATAAACTTCAAACAAACATGTTCAAAAACAACTATAAACAATAGTATTTAATGTCTATGTATACTGTAACAGGAATAATGACAGTGTGTAAAGGAATATTTACTGTTCACAATCGAGTAGACCTTCTAAGGACAAACATAACAATAAAAAATCCTCAAAAAAGTTGAGGTCCAGCTAGGTCAGCAAAGTAGTTGCCGTGCCACTGTAACCTACACTTCACATCTATCTATTAGCTTAGTGATGTAAGTTAAGCTATTTAGTATAAGTTTAGGTGTGTATTTGGTTTCAAATGTTTAAAAAATGAATTATAATTTTAAATAATGCTAGTAATTATGTGTCGTTACAACTATAGCTCACAGAAAGTCAATAATTTGTTTGTCATGCCTGGGAACGAAATTAAAATTGTATTAATGTATTATTTTATTTACTACAGTATAGACTCCTAGACTCGGAGTCTCATGCGTTTTGATTTCCGATCAATGTGGAAATTAGTTGATACAAATAAAAAGAACACAATAAGAATTAACTGATAATGATTAATAACGATGTTCAAATTAATGGATTCAATACAAACTCAAATATTCTCAGTTGCACTATCACAGTTGTTGTCCACTACAATTTACGGTTTATTCCGTTAAAAAAGAGTATAAAATACAATAATTTTTGCAATTTAAACATAACGGTTGTTGGTTTTTAATCCACTGTTAAAGTAGGGCTTTCTATATGTATTTATTTCATATAATTTTCAAAAGTTAAAATATGTTTTGAAATAATGATATTTAGAGTTTTGTAAAGTACACAATTTATTGACAATTTTATACTGCAGCCCTTTTTTACTTACAACCAAAGGTTCCTCATACGGTATCATTCGTGTCTTTAGAAAATGTTTAATTTCTATCTTATCAGGATATTATTGAACTAAAAAATACCATTTTGTAGATAGTAACAACAGTATTGTAAAAGTTTCTATTTTTATCTGTAAACCCTTTATTATTATTTTTACGTATTATTATTTAAACTAAAATAATTTTTATTAAAAAAAATTAGCCCTAATTAGGCTATTTTAAACCTTAAAAGCTGCATTTTTCTATATATGGGTTTTTCCAATGTTTATCTTTGTACTTTTATAATACTTACAATTAAAAGGGTTATCATCTTTAATCTGTTGTCTACTCTTTCATTGCTTTAATTCCTTTTAGCACACTTATAAATAGGCGGAACAGTGATATGGATAAGAGGCACATCTAAAGAAGTAAAATAAAATAAAGGCAAAAGAATTCTGGAATAGTGGCATAACTTAAAAAAAATCCAATAAATATTGCAAAAGTTTTCTAGAAAAGTGGTACAAACTCAAAATAAACTAATTAAACTTTTTTTGTAAGAAACTTAGCAGTAAAACACCTATGAAAACCTCTTGTATCAATTACTCCATAGCTATAAATATAATTAAAACAAAAAAACCAATCAAGGTTTTCAGCTTTACATTAGCGAGGCAAGAATGACAAAACTTTATTTTGCTTCTCCTGAAAAATGACAATTTTTTAGTTGTGCCAGTATTCTTCTGGGTGTGCGATGTATAGTGCAGAGTTTTGCACTTGATGAAACAAAGACAGTACCTCTGTGCTCCTGTACACAGCGATATTTTGCTCCCCATTTCTTCCAAGGGATAGTAAGTGCTCTGTCTTAACAATAACTATGTTGAAATGCTATATAAAGGTTTACCGTTTGTTCCAATGAATTATATCCAATAATATTTTCAATCTCATTTTAGCAAAGTGCAATCAGTTATAAGTGAATATGTCTATATGAACATAATAGCAAGTTTTCATTAACAGGTTGGGCAACTAATGAAAATAAAATAACTATTAGCCGGCGTTATTCAACAATATTTGGGTATTCATACAAACCTGTCAGCTGTGGTTCACGTCAATAGTATTACAAAAATAATAAAATAAAAAGAAAACACCCCAATTGGAGGCTCGATTTTTAAATAGCTATTTAAGTTGCTGGACTCTAGATTAAGTGTCTTAATATTATTATTAAATTATATCACTGGCCACACTACTAATAATAATGGTCAGTAGGGCCTATACTCCGAGAAATTTTATTGTGAATTATACTTTGTAAATTATTCATGGAATAAAATTATTATTATTATTACTAGAAGCAGATTTTTACAATTGAAGAGGAACCTCTCATCCCAAAATTTCTGACAACAATGGAATTGTTGAAAGTTCTCTTCAACTTAGATAAAATATTATTGTTCCGTTGTCACAGAAAGGGAAATTAAAAAACTGAAATATCAGTTCATTTATTACTTTAAGTTCATCGATTGTAATTTTCGATTGCTTTTTTTCATTATTTCAATATTTTTCTGTTCTGTAAAATTACTAATTAAAATATTTTCAAGCAGAATACTAGACCCTATTAGGTTCAAAACTTTTTGTATATTATTTATTTATGGTACAAATTATAAAGAAATAAAATTACGAATTACAATATTTTGCAGCAGGATACGTGACTGTAATATGTTAAAATGGTTATATACGCTTTATTTACTATAGAAATAAAAATATAATGTAATATAATAATAAATCAAGACAATTTTAAGGTAGGCTGATAGTGAACTATTGTGAAAAAAGTTTTAATGTTCTTTTTTATTTATTTTAAGGAATCCAAACACAGTACATATCTGAAACAATACATGCAAGTTCAAACTCTGTGATACATTAAATCACTAAACCATTATTATTAGTTAAAATAAATAAACACGAAGCTCAAAATGTCATATACTAATAGTCTCAAACTAATGAATAATATTGTTAGAAATTAACAACTGTAAAATCAATAAGATGGAAATTCAAAACGCTCTATTTATCATATGTATTTAAATTTCCATTACCATCCAGAAAAGATCAATTAGTCAAGTTTTACGATTTTTATAATCCAGCAGATCAATTGGATAAACTAATAATCAAAAAATACATTACCTTTCCAAGCAGCCCGAAAAGAAAAAAAAATATAGTAAAAGTTTATAGAAACTTATTATTTAGTGCTAAAAAACCAAACTTGACTGCTTTAAGGCTACGCTTTCCAGGGAGCAGTAACAGGTCAAGGTTATATTCGGTTTGTTCATGCTAAGATTAATGAACTACCAGTAATAATACTTGTTGCACCAAGGGTAAGACGATTAAGAATTGCGTACCTAAAGAAATTTCATAAAACTCAAGCAGAATAAACGCAAGCAGTGATAAAATGCCACAACGTTACGGCAGGCAATCTGACTCTGGGACTCTGGTCTAAAGGCAGTTTCGTTGAAAAAGTTACAGAATATACAATGGATTGTATGTTTTACGCGCACTACAAAGACAGCCGAGCCATAAATAAGGTATTGACGCTAACGATACAAAACAAGCACGATCATGAATACTTGTAATTTTTCGTTCTTGAGTGTAATATTTCGACTTCTTATGATAACCATTTATCAGAGGTTGCCTTTTGGGCTACTAAGATTTTAAATACATGTTACTGAAACATTTTAAATTTGATAGTCAGAAATTATATTATTTTATTCACGTTTATACTCCTTATATAGTTTTTTTTTTATTTAAATATATAGACATTCTCTATTAATACACATTTTGAAATTAATTGAACACTCACCGAAAATAAATAATCAGCTGTAAATATTTTTAAAACATGCGGTTGATGAATGGAATTTTAGGACCAGAATGTATACATTTTTGTCAAAGTCTTTAACATCCTTTAAATATATAATTTTAATTCGTTTATGAATATTTCTTTCATCAATGTTATTACCTTTCTTGTTTCTAGGTTCTTTTTATGTTAACATACATTTTAAAGAGCTGCAGTTTTTGAAGTTTAATGTTCTAAATAAATAAAAATTACGGTCTGGTAATTTTGCTCATGCATAATTAACGGGACTAAAGAGATAGGTGAGTTGTACCTCCTCACAATAACCGACCTAAAGATAGGTATGAATTTATTGAAAAAATAATCAGTGTAAAACAAAAGTAGATAATCCACAAATATTTAGCTCTCGGATTCAATTCCCAATCATAGTGTTTACAACTTGATCCCAAAAAAGGCATTTAAAGAGGCCAGGAAAAATAAAATATAAATATATCTTGTTATGAAACATAAAAATAAGCCCGAAACATTATACTCGTTTTATAAAATCATGCACTTACCTAACCCCGTTCACGTGAAATGTTCTCATTTCACCGGTTAACTACTAAATTAAAATAATGATTTGCAATGGGAAAAAAAATAATATTTGTAATACACAAAAAATATAAAGTAGGGAATAAACTAAATACACCATGGTATAACACAATTTCAAAATTCTTCATTATCCCTAGCATCTGTTGAGTAAACACTTCATCCCTGAAATCATGTTTGAATTCGTTGCACAAGAGTTGCAGAATTCACATAAAAAAATCCAGCATTCACGTAATCCGTTAGTTATGTCTATATTCCAAAAAATTTAAAGAAATTACAAATGGACTAAATTAAATAACTTTCTTTTTATTTATATAGGAAATCATAACATAATATGAAGTAGATATTTCATGTAATCAAGACGAACAAGGCATTATACACTTTAATTGATAGAACCAGTAAATATGTCGTCATTCATACCTTCTTAGAAGTCTGTTCAATGCCAAATCTATTACGTAACTCCACTTAAGTTATTTATTATCTATTTAAAAACGCAATAGTTTTAAACACAAAAAATACTTCACATCCTTAAGCTAATTAAGGAAATTTCAAAACTATAGTTTTTAAATTGTTAAAATAACCAAAATATAATTCATTATTATTGCTATGCATGTTTAATCATTTTTGTTCCCGTTTTATGTCTGGTAGGCTGAGGTTTATGTTTAGAATGGGGTACTGAAAATCTAAGATGTAAGGTGCACAATGAGATTTGCTGGAATGTACATCGTTAAGGTTGGACATTGTTTCGAGGGAAATTACAGTCTGTCACCTTCACCTGCGAACTTTACTCTGTCTTGTTGTTTCTCACAAGTAAATATCATTCCAATCTCAGATAACATCAAACTATGCTGTTACCGTTTTAGTTTTATTTTCTCCTACCACTATGTCTTCTAGCGCCCTTTTATCAACTTTTATCAGTGACAATCTTAAATGTTTAAATGTAAATTTTCCGTCAAGTGTTCGTACATAGCCATACAACCTTAAAATTCCTGTTCAAATGTTTAAATTATTTGAGACTTGGTCATTTGATTTAGTTTGATCAAGCACAAAAAAAAAAAATAATTAGTACTTATATAGACAGGAGTCTGGTGATATTTCTGAATGAGATTATTTGATAAATATATTTTCGTGTTGTATTGTGATTATTAGAAAATTATAAAATAAATTGATAAAATAACCACTTTTTCTCAATGTTCAAGAATTTTTAGGACAAATGCTTTATCTACTACTATAGAATCTAGGGATTTGTTTATTTACTTGTTGATTTTAAATGCAAAAGCGTATAAAACTATACTCAACATGAAGTAAAAACATTAATTAAAGAGCGTTTAATGTAGGATCATGAAGCACTATATTATTATTATCTTAGAACAATATTATTGAAGTTTATATAATTCATATAACTCATTTTACAACCAATAATGGTGTAAATAGCAGAATCGATAATTCAATCATTCAAACATGTATTCACGCAGTGATATTATAAATCAAAAACATCAAGCATATTAACTATAAACTTCAAAACAAACATGTTCAAAAACAACTAAAACAATAGTATTTAATGTCTATGTATACTGTAACAGGAATAATGACAGTGTGTAAAGGAATATTTACTGTTCACAATCGAGTAGACCTTCTAAGACAACATAACAATAAAATCCTCAAAAAAGTTGAGGTCCAGCTAGTCAGCAAAGTAGTTGCCGTGCCACTGTAACCTACACTTCACATCTATCTATTAGCTTAGTGATGTAAGTTAAGCTATTTTAATATAAGTTTAGGTGTGTATTTGGTTTCAAATGTTTAAAAATGAATTATAATTTTAAATAATGCTAGTAATTATGTGTCGTTCCAACTATAGCTCACAGAAAGTCAATAATTTGTTTGTCATGCCTGGGAACGAAATTAAAATT